>NC_048218.1:75112027-75183859 GCF_002007445.2 Ailuropoda melanoleuca
TTTAAAAAAAAAAAAAAGATTCTGCTTTTTCTACACTTATTCAGGTCTTCTCTATTTCTCTTTGAAGTTTTGTGTTCTTCCTCATATACATCTGGCACTCTTCCTGTTAAGTCATCTCCAAATAATCGATGCCTTTGCTATTATTGTTCCAAATAAGATATTTTCCCATTAAAATTTAAACATGATTTTGTCGGTATATGCAAAAGCTATTAATATTTAAATATTTAAGTATTATTGCTTAACTTAGCTAATTACAAACTTTAAAATTTATACTAATGATTTTCAAGGGTTGCAGAGGTTTTTTTCTCTTTTTTTGGTAAGTGTGTCAATGGCCGCAGGAAGATTTCTGGTTCCATTGGAGAAAGGGAGGTGTGGGAAGTCATACCTATTCTGCTCTTTAGAAGAACTAATAAACCAGAGAAACTTGTCACATAAGAATTAAACCTCTGTCTTGAGGCTCTTAAATGGGGCCACACTTAGATCAGAAGACAGATTTAAGCAGCATTGTATCTTAGGGCTACAATTGGTTTCATTTCCTTTGATGCAACTTACTTAAATCCGTGGTGGGGGAGGGGGTGCAGGGAGGACACAGCCTCATAGAGGAATTCTTCCATTTAACCTGTTTGCCAGTCAAGGTAGGGATAAAGAAAGGAGGGGGTAATCAGAAGGGGGAATGAAACATGAGAGACTATGGACTCTGAGAAACAAACTGAGGGCTTCAGAGGGGAGGGGGTGGGGGAATGGGATAGACTGGTGATGGGTAGTAAGGAGGGCACGTATTGCATGGTGCACTGGGTGTTATANTGCACTGGGTGGTATACGCAAGTAATGAATCATCGAACTTTACATCGGAAACCGGGGATGTACTGTATGGTGACTAACATAATAAAATAAAAAATCATTAAAAAAAAAAGATTGGCATCTAGACAGTTGATGTGACAGGTGATGTGGATGCAGACTACTACTTAGAATAGCAGAAAAATCTATGCGTTGAGAATATAGGGAATGTTTCTGAGCTCCAAATTAGCTATGTAACCTGAGTCACATAGCCTTGGTAATCTGGACTTCGGCAGAATATGAGGTTAGGTTATATTTGGGATTTCCAGCTTCGAGTTCCCTATATTTTTACAAACTTTTGAAAAATAATCTACAGGCATAGCAATCTTTTCTATGTAGCATAACAATTAGATATTCTAATTTAATGACTGTCTTTTGATGAAAAACCTTCCAAAATATATGATCCACTTTCCAGCCCTAGCTGAGTATACAACATCTCACCTAAGTTTGTTTCCAAACTTGGTGTCATAAAATAGGGCTTCAACTTGGAGGTCATTATCACCTCAGCTCATCTCTGATTTCAGCCCCAGCTGCAGGGGACGCTTCCATGCCCATTCAGATCCACCATACATCAGTGGAGTGTCATCTCAAACTCATTTCACATCTCTATTTGCATTCTGCTTCAAGGCGTCCTCTGATGCTGCAAAAATCTGCTCAGCTTAGTTAGGGCAAGGGTAGCCTGGATAAATGGAGAGTGTCAGGGACTTAATGCCCCTGAAATCATCTTCAATTAAAGAAGGCTGCAGATTAATAGTCTAAACTTCTATTCCGTTAGTAGAAAGTTCTGGGAAGTATTCTGGATGTTTATCAGCGCCCCCAGTAGTAACCTTGATAAATCACTTTATATTGACTCTTTTTCCCTATCTTATTTCCTCTGCACCTTCATTCTTTTTTTTTTTTTTTAAAGATTTTATTTATTTATTTGACAGAGATAGAGACAGCCAGTGAGAGAGGGAACACAAGCAGGGGGAGTGGGAGAGGAAGAAGCAGGCTCATAGCAGAGGAGCCTGATGTGGGGCTCGATCCCACAACGCCGGGATCACGCCCTGAGCCGAAGGCAGACGCTTAACCGCTGTGCCACCCAGGCGCCCCTGCACCTTCATTCTTATTGCTTGGGATCATCACCCAAATAAACTACCAGCACTCAAGTCCTTGTTTCAGTCTCTGAATTTGAAGGAATGTGAATTATGACACTTCAAATCATCATTCCAAATAGTAATTGTAATTGTGATTTTTGGAGATATGCAGATTTTCAGTGATATGTTCTAGGATCCAGTGGGTCTGGATTAAAAGTCCTGGAACATGCTCTCTCATTTTCTTAGGAAAAGAATCCCTCATATTGAGTCTTCAGTCTCTCACCACTTCTGTAGGGATCTGGGATAAAATAGGTACACTAGTGTATGCACCATCCATATACTATTCTCCAGCTTCTTGTCTTCAGAATTCATTAATAAATACAGGCTAAAGGGACTTTGTTTTCTCACCATTACCAAAATTAATCTTCACTCATGATATCAATTATATTTTGTTGGCTTTATTCAAAGACTTGCCTGTGATTTCTTTATTACTAAAGTAATAAACACAAACATCTTAGTTTGTATCTTAATACTCATAGTAATAACAATAACAAAATCATTTGTTTTTGTTGAACTGATGTCAGTTACAGGCTCTATGTCAATTATTAGATATTATATTTCTAATTCCATTAACAACCCACCTGCAAGATAGATCTTAGTAATAAGCCGAGTTTAAGCTAAGTTAAGGGAACTGTGGGAGTGGAACAACTATGGATGATGGAATAGTGTTGTTGTTGTTGTTTTGACCCCAGGAAATGTCAATACTAATACACATGATTTTATTCTCTCATCAGTGTTTCAATATAGGTGTCTTGTCCATTTTTTGTTAAGTTTATTCCAAAGTATTCTATGGTTTTATTTTTACACTATTATAAATAATATTGTTTGTTTTCCAACTTTTTATTATTGATGCACAGAAATAAAATGGATATTTTTTTGTATCTATACTATGTGACCTTGCTAAATTATTAAGTCCAATAAGTTGTTTTTGTAAATTCCTTAAGGATTTATTTGATGTACTTTATATGTTTCCAATCTTTATGATTTATTTATTTATTCATTTGTTTGTCTAGATTTATTGCTGACGGGAGCCTTCACAAGAACATTGAAAAATTGCTACTTATATTCATTGGCAAGAACAAACCTTCCTTTTCCCCCCACTTAAAGAGGAAATGATTCAGTGTTTAACTTTCACCAGAATGTTAGCCGGAGGTTTTTGGTGGTTTTTGTTTGCTTTTTTGTCTTTGTAGATGTCCTTTATCAAATTGAGGAAGATGTCTTCCTTCTTAGTTCTGGAGTTATAAAAGGATATTAAATTCTATCAAACACTTTTTCTGCATCGATTTAGATAATGTATCTTTTTCTTTTATTTTTATAATGTGATGAATTAAATTCACTTTCAAATTTTGAACAAACCTGGGGTGGATGGAACTAGAGGGTAATACGCTAAGTGAAATAAGTCAGAGACAGACAAATATCATGTGATTTCACTCATATGTGGAATTTAAGAAACAAAACAGATGAACATAGGGGAATGGAGGGAAAAATAAGACAAAATCAGAGAGGGAGACAAACCATAAGAGACTCCTAACTCTAGGAAACAAACTGGGGGGTTCTGGAGAGGAGGTAGTGGGGGGATGGGGTAACTGGGTGACAAGCATTAAGGAGGGATGTGATAGTAAAGAGCACTACGTGTTATATGTAACTGATGAATCACTAAACTCTACCTCTGAAACTAATAATAATAAAATAAACAAACCTTGCATTTCTAGGATAAAGCTTAGTCATTATATGCTATTAATTTATCTACTGCTAGATTTGATATGCTAATATTTTTGTTAGTATGCTTGTGTCTATGTTCATGAAAGATATTGGTGTGGAATTTTCACTTTTTTGTAATGTCTTTACCACATTTTAGCATCAGGAATATGGTGACTTCTTAAATTAGTTGACGGGAGTTCTCTCCTCCTCTGTATTTTGAAAGAATTTATGTAAGACTGCTATTATTTCTTGCTTAACTGTTTGACTGGATTCACCACTGAAACTATCTGGGCCTAGAGTTTTCTCTGCAGGAAGATATTTGAATTTGATAACAAATTCAACTTATTTAATAATTTAGAGCTATTAAAAGTTTTATATCTCAATGAGTCAATTTTGGTAAATTACATTTTTTAAGGAAGATGTCAATTTCAATTAAATTCTTAAATTGATTAGCATAAAGGTGTTCATAGTATTCCCATATTACCCTTTGTTGTCTTGAGTATCTGTTGTGATACTCCTTTTACTCCTGCTATTGGGGTTTGTGAGTTTCTTTCTTTCTTTTTTTCTGATTAGTCTTGCTAGAAGTTTAATAATTTTTATTAATGCTATACAAAGAACCACCTGTTGGCTTTGTTTAATTTCTCTAATGTTAATTTCTGTTTGTGTCTTTTTGTTTTCCTTTTACTTAGGCTTTAATTTGCTCTTTTTTTCCTATCATCTTAATGCAGGAACTTACATCATTATTTTAAAACTTTTTTCCCCTAATATAGATGTGTAATATATAAATTTCCCTCTGTACTACTTTGACTGCATCGCTATATTATTTATCGTTTCTGGTGCTCTTTATTATTTCTTATGTACTATATTTGTATTCCTATCTGGTATAATATTTTTTTGGCTTCAAGAATTTCCTTTAACATTTTGTGTTGTTAGTGCAGGCTTGCTAACAACAAATTCCCCACATTTTGGGTTTTTTTTTTTTTTTTGGAAAATGTCTTCATTTCACCATTGTTTTTCAAAGGTATTTTCACGGGATATAGAATCCTGCTTTAATTAGGGTCTCTTATTTTTATTTTTGTTTTTGTTTAGGTATTTTAAAAAATGCCATTCCATTGTCTTTTGGCTTCCATTTTACCAATGAGAAACCAGCCATAATTTATATTGTTTGTTCCCTGAATAAAGTTTTTCCACTTTCTCTGTTGACTTTCAAGGTTTTTCTTTGTTTTTGCGTTTTAGAAATGTATTTATGATATGCCTACAGGTGGTTTTCTTTTTATGTTTCTGCTTGGTGTTTTCTGGGTTTCTTAAGGATTTGTAACCTGTCTCTCATATAATTTAGGGAATTTCAGCCATTACTTATTAAGTATATTCTCCATCAATTCTTACTTTCCTTTTCTTCTAGAGTTTCAAGTAAACATTTGTAATTTCCTATCAGATTGTCCCATATGCCCTTAAGGTGCTATTCATTTTTCTTCAACCTCTTTCTTCCCTCATATTGAATAATCTCTATTTGCTTCGAGTCCATTGATAGTTTCCTCCCCATTTCTAGTCTTCTGGCAAGCTCATGTTGTGGATTTTTAAAATTCAGATTCAGTTATTGCACATTTTAATTACAGATTTGCTATCTTATTTCCTTTTCTATTTTTTTCATTTCTCTACTGAGTCTTCATCTATCATTAAGATGATATTTTCTCCTTTTAGCCCTTGAGATTATTCAAAACAGCTTCCTTAAAATTTTTATTTGTTAAATCAAACTCTAGAGCTAGTTCAGTCTCTTTATATTGACTTCATTTTTTTTTTTTTTGGCCTGTATTGTAATTATGTTATTTTATACTGGGCAGTTTGAACTGGTATGTTTTAAATACATTAGGTCTTGTTATTTTTCTCTAAAGATTGTGGATTTTTGTTCAGAAAAGCAGTTCAATTACTCTTTACCTTGAAATTGTGTTCACTTAGTTTTATGCTTGTTGGGACATATCTGTGTAAAGTCTAAAATGTTTCTCAAGCCCCTCTAACTGGGTGAGACTTGACATTTAAGTCCTGCATCTCCTGTGGATATTACCAAAACTTAGTTTTAGGCTTTAAAAATGGTATGAAGGAGGCCTTACTTTAAAGGTAGGGATCAGGAATCTACTATCTGTCTGAATCAAGTCTGACCCAGTACTTGGGTCTTTTGTAAATAAAACTTTATTGGAACATGGACACACTCATTCATTTACGTGCTGTGTATAGATGCTTTTATACCATGAAAGCAACAGAGAGCTTATGGACCAGAGACACTAAAATATTTACTCTGTGGCCCTTTACAGAAAAGGTGTCCTGATGCCTGCTCTAGGATATGATCCATATTCTTTTTTTTTTTTTTTTAAGATTTTATTTTTAAGTAATCTCTACACCCAATGTGGGGCTTGAACTTACAACCCCGAGATCAAGTGTCATAAGCTCTACTGACTGAGCCAGCACCCCCATGATCCATATTCCTAATGCATGGTCTTTATGATGTGTCAGTTGATAGCTCAGGATATCAACAAGATTTCTTCACCCTGGCTCGGTATGGAACATCCATGTCTCCCAAAAGCGCACACCCTTCAGTCTCTGTTCTGCTCTCATCTCTATAGCATATGCTTGCTTGTAAGTTTCCCACAGTCTCTTCCTGCACTTGGGAAGCTCAGTCCTCAGCCAGAGACTTGATAGAAGCAACTTCCAGGATCCACACTCAGCCCAACTCTACCTTCCTGGTGTGCTCTCCTACAGGTTCCAGCTGTTTCAGCAACTTTTAATTCTGCTCTCTCCTCTAACTTCAGTAAGATCTCTGTGCTTTGCTCAGGCTACAATTCAATGTCACAGTTTAGAAAATTGATCCCAGCCAGAGAGCCAGGACAATCGGACACACATCGTGAGTTTTTCTTCCAAGGATTTCAGGCTTGCTCTATTCGTTGTTCAATGCCTTAAAACAGTTTTCTTATATATTTCTTTAATGTTATAGTGTTTACATATGATCACAAGTAGAAGTTCTTTTATTGTCACTTTAAAATACCAAATCCACTTTTTTTTTTGGCAAGTGCACATGACTGAGTAAACACATAAATGCATTTTACCTGTTAATATACACCGAGCCAATTATAGGATTATAGTAAAATATGCCACCTGAGAACTACCTGTATGGAATAGGCCTGAATTTAGGATAACACGTCATTCTATTCTCCTCCTTAGAAGCTTCAAAGAATTTTTTCAGCTGCCCTCCAGATCCTTAGCACCCCACAGGCAAATTAAGCAGATTAACCAATATTGGATCATCTATTACTATTTTACTCTGTTTACCTATTCTGAATCATTTTTAATATTCTTATCTCTCTTCTCTATTTCTCTAGAATGTTGAAATTCAGACTGTAGGTTGACTCTGAACACTCCTAATTTTATTGTTTTTGCTAGAGTGTGCAACCTCATGCTTACCATAGAAGTCTATTTCACTACTCTCTGTCCCTCCATTCCATAGAAGGAATTACATCATTACTTCTGTGTAACACTCCTGAGGGGGTTTTGAGTTATAGTAAAGTGTATACTTTCTTATTCAACCCAAATGGAGTTTCTCTGTTAAAGGGTGACAACTTTAATAGCATAAAATCAGATCATTAGGTCTTTCTATAATTATTAGAATTCTCAAGGAATTGGACAAATAATGTTTAATTAAATGGTACTCATCAGTTTATAATTGAATGCAGGCTTACTGAAAATATATTTGATAAATATGTTATGGTTATAAACAACCTCCAAAAATAAGAAAGGCCTAGTAAATATTTGAATAATGGGCCTCTGTTGTTACTTCCTTTGCTAAGGAAAACTATATTTATTTCAATTTAGATATCAGATATTCATGATAGTCATTAGTACTCATAATCATATGAATATACATTTGGAGTGTTCACGCTTCAGGTTTCTTTCTGGTTATGTTTCACATAAAGAACCTAGGTTCAAATAACACTTTCATATACTGGAGGCTATTATTATTTTTTTTTTAAAGATTTTATTTATTTATTCGACAGAGAGATAGAGACAGCCAGCGAGAGAGAGAACACAAGCAGGGGGAGTGGGAGAGGAAGAAGCAGGCTCATAGCAGAAGAGCCTGATGTGGGGCTCGATCCCATAACGCTGGGATCACGCCCTGAGCTGAAGGCAGCCGCTTAACCGCTGTGCCACCCAGGCGCCCCTGGAGGCTATTATTAAGTCAAAGTTGAACTTAAAATTAAAAATAAAAAAGACAAGTTTCTAAAATAGAAGTGCTAATAAGACCTTAAGTGAACTTTCATGTCTTGGCTGTAGAAATTAGCTGACTTTTATCTATAAAAAGGGTAATTGGTATATTAGGTAGGTTACTTTCTGCTGCAAGTAATAGACATCCCAATTAAAAGTGGCTTTAAAATAATATATTTTTCATATAACCAGATGTCTGAAGTATGATCTCAGAATTAGTTCAGTGGTTCAATAGCATCATTAAGGACTGGAGTTCTCTTCTCCCTGCTCTGCCATCCTCAACGTGTGGGCTTATGCCCTCAGACGGGCAGCCTCATAGTTTCAAGCAAGTTGCAATGGTTACAAGTATCATTCACTTGCTCTAAAGTTTATCAAGTTGCTTTGGCATCAATCTGTTTGGAGTTTTTACACAGAACACACCAAACTGGGACCTGATCCTGTACAAAAGCAGTTTAACAGGTATAAACACAAGATTATACTATCAAACTAGGCTCGACTATGTAGTTAGCATGGGCCAATCGATATTTGTGAAATTCCTCTATTCTCAGTGGTATGCTGGAACATCCTTAACCGTTGGATTTCTGGGGAAAAGATATCCCTAAATTCTCCACACTGGGTGTGGAGTCTGCTTAAGATTCATTCTCTCTCTTTCTCCCCACAACCCTTCTCTAAAAAGAAGAAGAAGAAGGAGGAGGAGGAGGAGGAGGAGATGAAGAAGAAGAATTTCAATATTTTACTTTCATTTATTCTCTCTCCAATCCTCCTCCTTCTTTTATATAGGAAAGACACTTTTATTCAAGCATCTTACCTATACCACTTTTCTTTTGCCATAAGGACTTCTTATAAGATTTATTGCAGTCAGGTCTGGTGGCAATAAATTTCCCTGGTTTTTGTTTGTCCGAAAGTCTTTTCTTTCTTCTTTCACTTTCGAAGGATAATTTCACCGGATGTAGAATTGTACATTTGTGGGGTCCCACCCCCAATACTTTCATGATTTCACTCTACTTTTTTTTTTGTTTGCCTGAATAATTTTTAGAAGTCTGATGTAATTCTTATCCTTGTTTCCCATTAGGTAAGGTGATTCTTTCCCTTCCCACTTAGCTTCTTTCCAGATTTTCTCTGTCTTTGGTTTTCTATAGTTTAAATATGATATTCCTAGAAGGGTGTGTGTATATGTGTTTGGTGTTTGTGTTTATGCCTGCTTCTTGTTCTCTGAGGTTCTGAGATCTTTAATTCTTTGTTTCATTAATTTGAGAAAGTCTTCAACCATTATTACTCTAAATATTTCTTCTGCTATCTTCTCTGTTTTCTGGTATTCTAATGACAAGGATGTTGTACTTTTTGATACTGTTCTTGGATGATCTGTTTATTTTATCATTCTTTTTTTCTCCTTGCATTTCAGTTTGGGAAGACTCTATTGACTTATTTTCCAGTTTACTGCTTCTTTTCCTGGCTGTGGACTATTGATGAGTCTACTGATGAACTCATAAAAGGCATTTTCATTCTCGTTATAGTATTTTATTTGTTTGAATAGGCTTTATTTTTTACAGCTGTGTTAGGTACACAGCAAAATTGAGCAGAGCTATAGATATTTCTCATACATCACCTACTCAGATATAAGCACAATTTCCACCACAGTCAACCAGAGTGGTACATTTGTGACACTTCATTATTGCCCAAAGTACATAGATTTTATGAGGGTTCACTCTTGGTGCTGCACATCCTATGCATTTGGGCAAATATCTAATGACCTGTATCCACTATTAGAGTATCATATGGAAAAGTTTTACTCCCCTAAGACTCCACTGTGCTCTGCCTATTCACCCCTACTTCTCCCAAAATCACTAGCCATAACTGATCCTTTTATTATTTCTATAGTTTTGTCTTTTCCACAATGTCATATAGTTGTGATCATACACTATGTGTAGCCTCTTCAGATTGGTTCCTTTTACTCAGTAATATTCATTTAAGGTTCTTCCATGTCTCCTTACATCTTGATAGTTCATTTCTTTTTAGCACTAATATTTCGTTGTTTGGACATACCAGTTTATTTATCAGTTCACCTATTGAAGGAGATCTTGGTTGCCTACAGCTTTTGAAAACTTATGAATAAGGCTGCTATAAACATCCATGTGTAGGTTTTTGTATGAACATAAGTTTTCTACTCATTTGAGAAAATACAAAGGAGCACAATTGCTGGATCATGTTATAAGAGTATATTTTGTTTTGTTAAAAACTGCCAAACTGTCTTCCAAAGTGGCTGTGCTATTTTGCATTCCTATTTAGCAATGAATAAGGGTTCATGTTGCTTCACATCCTTGCCAGCATTTGGTGTTGTTAGTGTTTTAGATTTTGGCCAGTTTAATAGATGTGCAGTGGTATCACATTGTTTTAATTTGCAATTCCATAATGCCATAAAATGTTGAATGTCTTTTCATGTGTTTATTTGCATATCTTCCTTGAGGAGGTGTCTGTTTAGGTCTTTTGCCCACTTTTTAATAGGGTTGTTCCTTTTCTTATTGTTGAGTCTTAAGAGTTGTTTGTGTATTTTGGATAACAGTACTTTACCAGGTCTGTCTTTTGCAAATATTTTCTCCCAGTCAGCGGCTTGTCTTACCATTTTTTGACAGAGACTTTCACAGAGCAGGAGTTATAATTTTAATGAAATCTAGCTTATCAATTATTTTTTCATAGATTGTGCCTTTGGTGTTATATCTAAAAAGCCACTGCCATGGTCAGGGGTCATCTAGATTTTCTCCTGCTGTTTTATAGGAGATTTACAGTTTTGAGTTTTATATTTAGATTTATGATGCATGCATTTAAAGTTAATTTTTATAAGGGTGTAATGTCTGTTTCGAGCTTTGGTTTTTTTTGTTGTTGTTTTTTGTTTTTGTTTTTGCATGTGGCTGTTCACTTGTTCTAGCACCATTTGTTGAAAAGATTATTTTGCCCCATTGCATTACTTTTTCTCCTTTGTCAGAGATCAGTTGACTATACAATGGTATTATAATAACGTTGTATGGTGACAGGGTAGCCACATTTGTGGTCAGCATAGCATAACATATAGACTTGTTGAATCATGGAAATTAATGCAGCATTGTGTGTCAGCTACACTTCAATTTAAAAAAAAAGATTAGTTGGCTATATATATGTGGGTCTATTTCTGGGCTCTCTATTCTGTTTCATTGATTTACCTATTGTTTCACCAATACCACACTGTCTTGATTACTGGAGCTTTATAGTAAGTCTTGAACTGGGGTATTGTCAGTCCTCCAACTTTGTTTTTCTCCTTCAATAATGTGTTTACTATTCTGGGTCTTTTGCCTCTCCATATAAACTTTAAAATCAGTTTGTTCAATATCAGCAAAATAATTTCCTGATATTTTTATGTGGATCATATCGAATGTAGAGATCAGGTTGGGAGGAACTAACATCTTGACAATATTGAATCTTCCTATCCATAAACATGGAATATCTCTCCATTTAGTGGTACTTTGGTTTCTTTCATCAGTGTTTTATATGTGTCCTCATATAGCTCTTATACATATTTTGTTATTTATAATTTTTTGTGTGCTAATATGTTTTTCATTTCAAATTCCACATGTTTACTACTAGTATACAGGAAAGAAGTTGACTTTGTACATTAAACTTCTATCCTACAACCTTGTTTATAATTACTTATTAGTTCCAGAGGTTTTTTTTTTTTTTTACATTGATTCTTTTGTATTTCCTATATAGACAATCACATCATCTGCAAACAAAAGAGTTTTATATCTTCCTTCCCAGATGCATACCTTGAATTTCCTTTGCTTGTCTTACACTGTGATAGTTAGGACTTCAAATGAAGTATTGAAAGCAGTGGTGAGAGGGGACATCCTTGCCTGTTCTGAATCTTAGGAGGCAAGCTTCCAGTTTTTCATCATTAAATATATTAACAATAGGTTGTTTGTAGATTTTTTTGTTAAATCAACTTGAGAAAGTACCATTTATTCTTAGTTTTCTGAGAGTTTGTATCATGAATGTGTGTTAGATTCTGTCAAATGCTTTCTCTGTATCTGCTGATATGATCGTGTGATTTTTCTGGTTTAGCCTACTGATGCGAGAGATTACATTAGTTGATTTTTTGAATGTAGAACGAGTCTTGCATACCTGGGACAAATTGTAGTGTTGTAGAGTTTCTGATTCTCTCATTTCCTTTTGATTCTTAGAATTTCCATTTCTCTTAATATAATTCATCGGTTCTTGCATGTTTTGATTTTTTCTATCAGAGCCCTTAACATACTAATCTCCTATTGGATAACTCCAACACCTATACCATATCTAAGACTGGTCTTGATGATTGTTTTGCTTTTAATGCTGTGACTTAACCTTTTACATGCTTGGAAATTTGTTGAAAACTGGACATATAACAGAATAATGGAAACAATTTTGCCTTTAGTGGGATAATTTATGTCAATACTGCTAGAAGCCAGGCTAACTTAAAATTTGCTATAGGTATAGGTGTCAGAGGCTTCAAATTCCTCTAGTGGTCTGATTTTTATCTCTTTTTCTTTCCTTTTTCTTTCTTTCTATTTTTTTTTTTTTTTTTTTTTTTTTTTTTTTTGATTTTGGGTTTTCCTCTATGAGAATCTGTGCCTTGGAGCCCTTTCAGTTGCAATCTACTAATCTTATACCGGAGTCCAGCTGATACAGTGGTGCAATGTTGTAGAGGAAAATGCTCTATAATATTCCAATTAAATCTCAGTCTTTCAGTGTGTTTATATCACAGGCATGCAGTCTTCATTTCTCCACTGAAGTGGCTTTATTCCACCTGCCTCCTACTCCCTTTCAGACTTCAGTATTCCTGGTCTATTTCCTTGAAACCCTGACACCGTCAACAATGTTACTTTTTCTCCTCACTAAGACCTTAGGCCTGAATGGGGACCCACCCAGTGAGAGATTCCCAAATGATGAGCCTCCAACAAACTCTTCTCTTCTGGGTAATAGTCTTTTTGTGGTTTTATGGAGAAAACCATTTATTTCACAATGGTTGCTCTTTCCCTTCCCTTCAATGGAAGATTTTACTCAATCTCCATATTGAGGACCTGGCAGAGCTCCTGATAGAAGCCCAGGGAAGTGTAGGTCTCCCCAAGACTTCAGTTCCAAGGGGTCTGTCACTGTTGAGCTACTTGACACAACCTCCAACAATTAAACAATATTACCAATTAAATGTTCCAGCCACCTATGGCTTCAGCTGCAGCGAAGCAGATCTCTACTGTCTCTCTGGATGAACCTATTTTTTAGGTTTTATGGTAGCCATTCATCCTACAACTTCACTACACTGATGGGTCCACGAAAAGTAATTGTTTTTTGCTTTGTCCAGTTTTATTTATCGTAAGAGAAAGAGTGACAACCTCTAAGCTCCTTACATGTTGGAGTTAAACCAAGAGTCTTTAATTTTTAAAGATTTTACATAAGCAGATGTCTCAGTTTCCATTTAATTACATTTCAATAGACTAAAAATAGCTCTTAAAAATATTACTAGTGTTCCTTTCACTTCTGCAAATTCTGAGAGTCCCTGAGTAGATAAGCTATGGCCTTTCTCTCCTAAATGATGATCAAGGCTTGAAATCACTAAGAAATTCATTTCAGGGAGCTACAGTTCAAGAGCTGTCCCATGATCTTCCCACTCAGGTGTTCTCAGTGGAACGCATAAGCTAGAATTTGGCTTTTTTCCACCAACCTAATTAAGATCCCTTCCAGCTCATCAAGCTGAACAAAAAATACATTGAAGGCATGTGACAATGGAAAATAAGAGGACATGGCATGAAAGAGTTGGGCCAAGAAATTTTATGTTGAAATCTGAGTGTGAAGTATCTCAGTACAAGAGAGATTTCTGAATAACTAGGTCATTAACGCAAATACGGAAGGTCTTTGTAATTTCTAGTTTACTCAAGTTGTTCTATTGGATTTTCCTTTAGGGTTTGTATTTTTTATATTTAGATATTTTTTATAAGAAGGCATTATAACACTGGCATGAGAACTTTAGTCTCTTGCAAGGTAAACATTAGTAATACCATATCTGTCCCACAAAAAAAAATCAGCTGAAAAATACTTCTTAAATTAATATATATCTATATCTATATCTATATCTATATATAATTTGTACACTTTTTACTTCTTAGTAAATTCCCTAAGTAGTTATTTTAGATATTTTTAGGTTCTAATATCAAAGCCAATAAATAAAATAATCACAAATTGATTCTAAGAGTAAACTGATTTTCTTGCCATATAACATGTAGAAGAAAATCCAACTTATCTTCCTTTCACATACATTTCCGTTTTAATAATCTGTATTTCATTTTGTCACAAATGGATACTTGTCATCTGTTTCTTTGGCATGATTATATTTTTTTAAAAATAAAAAACATTATTTTACTTAAGTACTTATTTATTTCATATGTTTAGTAGGATACTTCCACTGGTTTTGTACTTTAAGACATTTGCTGGCAAATGGGTCTCATACTTTCCCAGCTTTAGCTAATAAGCACAAAGTTGTCTCGCAAATAAATGGGGGATTAGGTATATAGCATTTACTATGAATAACATAAACACACATAAAGAGAGGATCTAATCATCATTTGATTCTTTAATCTTTTCAGCCCTAGTGGAGGGTGGGCTGAAATTCAACCATCTCTCCCCCAAGCACAAAGGACCACATGAAAGACTTGAGATGCTTCTCCCTAACACACTCTTTCAAAGCTAAAATAACAAAGACTAACAATCCGTTTAGATTTAATCCCTTAAAAAATATAAATGTTATAGACAACTAGACAAGCATCTTATTATAAATGAAACATGGTTTAGGGCAAAAGCTTTAAGAAAATTAAATGCTCAAAGGAATTTTTGCTTAATATTTACAGCTCCTGAAAGCTTGCCTACCACATACCCAAAAAGATCAAGTTTTAGGTAGACTCAACTGAGACATCTGGAAAATTATGTTATTTGAGTATTGTTACAAAAGTAACAGCAGCAACAACATGACCAGCAGGTACCCTGATTTTAAAAGATGACGGTACTTGTTTTAATTCAGTCTAAATTTAGGAGATAACTACCGAGCAGAATTTTACGACAATTATGGAAGATAGTTCATAATAGCTATGTGTATTAGGGACAACTTAGAAACTGAGATATAAGACTCATCGCCTTTTGTAAGAAAAGCAAAAATATAGTGGATCTCATTGGCAAAGCTACCAAAGAGAAATGATCTCAGGCCAAATCTAGAGTTAACTTCAGTCAAGCGTATTAACATCTCTAAAGGAAGAGCCTGCTAGTCAGAGTGCAGTGGAGAATTTCTTGGTCCTTGGTCAGGTCTGAGGAATACGAAGAGAGGTGCACTCTGTTGGGTCTCTGGCTCTGTTCTGACACCTGTATAGTCTGGCCCAAGAATGTGAGTATTTATATGTTCCTTTCAGTGTGTGTATCTTTATGGAGTTAGTTATATGGAGATGGATTGATCGGGTTAACAAATTATCCATTCACCTCCATTTTTTTTCTGCTATGCCATATTCATCTAGCAACATTCTGAATCTAATTTGCTATCCCCTACAGTAAGTCTGCAGGAAAAGAATACACTTATCAGTCAACAGAAGCTTATTCAAGACAGTCATAATATAAGACAGTCTTCTTATAAGAGTTAACACATTGACTTTCTCATTTTCATATATCAATCTCAGAGTATTTGGTTAACCAAGAAATTGATCTTGTGCTGAAACATCAGGTTTCTAAGCTTTCAAGGTTGAGAACTAGCTTTGAATGGACGTACACTCACTCAGGTAAGGCCATGCTGTGGAAATGAGATGCCGTTTTACAGATGACAGCCAAACCCCAAATAGGGTCCATCTGTAAACTTCACAATTATATTGGTCCTCTTTTGAAATTCGTCCTTGATACCACCACTATTTACCACCTTAGTACAAAGCACCATCAACTCTCATCTGGAACAAAAGCCCCTAGACTTGGTCTCTATAGTCTTTTCCCCACAGAGCACACAGCCAAAATGTTTCTTTAAAATATAAGAAAAAATAAAATCCTTATGAGAGAAATATCAATCCTTCTTTACATCTACCTTCTGCAGTTCAGCTCTCTGACAATTGGTCTCGCCTCCTAACTCTGCTTTTGCTCACTCTGTTCCAGTCACTCTGATCTCCATGCACTCCCTGCCTGGGATTCTCTTTCTCCCCCAGATTCCCTTCGTGTTCCTTTCAGATCTCCACTCAAAAGTCACTTCATCTAAGAGGATTTAAAGATGGCCATCCGTTTAATATAGTACTTCTTCCAAACCTGTCTTTCTCTCTATATACCCTTTACCTTGCCTCACATTTATACAGAGAATTGCTGCCACTCAACATATCATGTGTTGATTTGTGGGCTGAAGATATAAGTTCCATGATAACAGCGACAAGTTTTTACTCACCACTCTGTGAAATAGGGCTTGGCACATAAATGGTATTCAGTACATTTCGTAAATTAACAGTTGCAAGAGAAAAATATGTAGTAACAAAAAGGCTATTTGATTAGAATCCAGGATTCTACTCCTACCTTTGCCTCCAACTAGGCATCTATCTGTGTGATGTTCGTCAAGTTGCTGGCTCTCTACCTTCAGGTTATTTATCTATAAAACGGAAGTAATAGCTCTGTGGCTCAAACCTTGTAGGTGAAAGGGTTTTACATAGTAAAGCCCTGAACAACTATGAGGGATTTGGACAAATAAGATGTCCAAGCTTACAAACAGGATAGGTGGCCAAGTTTAGCAAGAGAAACAATGTATTGTGAGTAATGGTGACTGTGAGTCCTGATTCCTCTGCTGACAAGCTCTGTGACGTTGGCTTAATTACCCAACCATTTCAAGCCTTATTTCCCTGATGAAAGAGAAACTTTTTCCAGTATGATTTTTTCACTCGTTTTTAAGAAATACATCTTATCAGGAAAAACAATATAAATAATAATGGCTAAGGAATTTTTATTAGCTCTTTCTCCATAACTCATCAGCCACAAGTAATTTACTGAACACCCACATGTCCTGTTCTAGGTGTTTGGGATAAATCAGGGCACAAATGAGACAAATATCCTGCCTTTATAGAGTTCAACTTGCACCATGGACAAATAAACAATACATATAACAAGTAAACAAAATAGTGTTTTGAAAGGACGTATTACATGGACAAACAGAGTAGTAAGGAACTGGGGACTCACTCTGTTGAAGGGGATGAAGGGAAAGGAGTCAGGTTACAATTACATAAGAGTCCATGACATTTGATCACACAGTCATTGAAAGACTTTTTCCTCTTCCTCTCCTCCCTGCTCTCACCATTTTTTCCCCTTAAAATTTTGAAACTGTTGATATTGTGAATGACACTGCAATGAACATAGGGATGCATAAAAAATTGAAACTATCTTCTCGATATTTTTTACTTAAAATTATAGAATTATGTATTCCCACTGAGGCGTATATTATAATATACCTTTGAAGAAATACTATTATAAAAGAACTTTGAAATTAGTCATTTAATCTTTGCATGCAGAAATTTTTAAGCATCTTAATTATGACATGCAGGCGATCTCATTGGGTCTTAATATTGATTTCTTTAAAAGAAGTGATATTTTGTATTCATTCATCAGCTGATGGACACTTGGGCTGTTTCCATAATCTGGCTATTGTAGATACTGCTGCTACAAACGATCGGGGTGCATGTATCCCTTTGAATTAGTGCTTTTGTATTATTTTGGTAAATACCTAGTAGTGCAACTGCTGGATCATAGGGTAATTTTATTTTTAACTTTTTCAGGAATCTCCATACTGTTTTTTAGAGTGGCTACACCAGTTTGCATTCCCATCAACAATGCAAGAGAGTTCCCCTTTCTCTGCATCCTTGCCAATACCTGTCGTTTCTTGTGTTGTTGTTTTTAGACATGAAGATGTGGAATATTACTCAGCCATAATAAGAATGACTCTTGCCATTTGCAATGACATGGATGGAGCTAGAGCATATTACGCTAAGTGAAATAAGTCAGTCAGAGAAAAACAAATACCACATGATTTCACTCATGAGTGGACTTTAAGAACCAAAATCAACAAGCAAAAGGAAAGAAAGAGGGAGAGAGGCAAACCAAGAAATGGGCTCTTAACTATAGAGAACAAACTGAAAATTGATGGTCACCAGATGGGAGGGATGGAGGATGGGTTAAATAGGCGATGGGGATTAAGGAGTGCACCTTGTTGGGATGAGCCGCGGTGGTGTATGGAAGTGTCGAATCATGATACTGTGCAATCGAAACATTATGCTATATGTTCATTAACTGGAATTTAAATTTAAATAAAAATTAAAAGAAGAACTATTTTCATTGCAAATGAAATAAATAGCAATATCTTCAAAACTCATGCATATTCTTTAGTCCACTTATTTGGAAATTCATGATTTTTAGTGTTAACTTTTCCATTCTTGGGAGTAGAGGAAGGACAGAGGCTTTTTTTTTTTTTTATGACAATGACCCCCTCATTTGGCTTCTACTTTCCTAGGGGGGCTGCATGCATGCTGCCCGAGTAGCTGTATGTTATAAGAGGATGATGGTTAAAGGGAGGCCAGCTTCCTGACAGCAAGCCACGTGTGTTTGTAATGACTTTCCAGGTGAACATAATGAATCATTTCTCTCCATCAGCCCTCTGGATTGTATTGCGTGACTACAGAAGCCACCAGAGGAGAACCTGTTAAGTAGGACCCTCTAAGAGAGAGGTTGTTGAAATTATAGGTTATGTTTAGTATCTTTGGTCAACTACTCATCATAGAACATAGACATCTGAACTAGTCATGGTCTTAGCACCGATACTCCCATTTTTAGAAAACTTTTATGCCCCAGCAATGACCTAATTTTTAGGGCATGACTAATTAAGAAAAAGCCCAAAATAACAAAACAGTCATTTTTAGTCTTGAATCTGATATTGAAGAAACACATCAGCATTTAGATTGCTGTTTATAGTGACCCCCCCTTTGTGTATTAAAAACTATCACCTGCAAGCTGGGTGGAACATTTGTGTCTCTTTGTTAGGACTCCTGGAGTTCTTGGAAGTGACAAAGTGCCAGACAAATGCAATTATTTATAGTCTGTCTCCGTTCAATGAAAAGGATCCATAACCTGCTGTTGCCAAGAGTAGCATTAGTTACCCAGCCTGACAGTTTCATTTCAGGGTTCTCCTTGGTGGAGACTGAACAGAATTCTTGAGCAATGAAAATCATGGCACTCCCTTGTGACTAGAGAAGCCTGTTTCAGACCCAAGCTGCCTCTGGGTTCTAGCAGCATCTGCCCTACACACAGTCGTCATGTCAAACAGTGTGAGAACAAAACCATTGTGTCAGGGAGTAAATTATGGGTGTGGCCAGCAAACATTGCTAGTCTCAAACCCGATTCACTTGCTTTTCTCACTTTTTCAACTTTTTGGCCAAGATTTATTTCTGTTAAAAGGAGAAAAACTCCAATAGGTTGGGTTCCCACCTGCCTACATCTTCTATTTGGTCCTTCACTTGGTCTAAAACCACGTATCAAGGAAGGGAAAGGCAGATCAGGAGTGAGGGGGAGGGCACAAAAGCACACAAATATAGAGCAAAAACATTTCAATGGAGTTAAGTAATTATTGAATACCTACTACATACAGGACTCAGGGTACTCAGAAATAATTAAGAGCTTAGTCATTTAAGCAAATATAAATACTATAAGATAAAAATAAATTTCTATGGTATATAAGAGAGGAACATAACACATTCGTGGTAAGCAAAAGTTTCATTCACTCATTCATTTATGTACCATGCATTTGTAGAACAGTTTGTTCTCAAATTGGGCTCTCCAGGGTTGTATTTATGGTACAAAAGACGCTTGGTAACATTTTCCCTCTTTAGATTTAGACTGTTTTTCTAGAATGTTAAATGGTTTTACGGTCTCTAAGCATAAAAAAGACAAAATTTATGGCAAAAACCAGTCCTCCACAAAACTGACTGAGGGTTAACTAAGACACTGACCATTTAGAAAAAAAAAAAAAATTTGTAGAAATCAGGACCCAACTCATCTCCGCCAGTGTCTAGCTGTTTTTAACCTGGACAAGTTACTCTGTGCCTCAATTTCTTCATTTATGCAATCTGAAAAATAAGATCTATGGCCTATAGAGAGCTTATTACGGGCCAGATGCTATCTTAAGCCATTTACACAATTAACTCATTTAATTCTCAAAGCAACCCCAGTCAGGTAGAGGCTACTATGCATGAGGGAACAGACAGAGATTACGTTAGGAGATCTAACAATTAGCAGAGTGAGAATCTCCACCAAGGCACACAACCCCAAAATCCAGTCTCTTAAACATTATACTACCTACCTGGTTAGCAGTTAATACTAGTAAATCTTAAGGTGGTTTGAGGATTAAATGTATAAAATTAAATATGCAAAATGCTTAGAATAGTTTCTGGGATATAGTAGGAATTCAATAAATATTAGATACTCAGCAGCCTTATGTCTCACCCTCATTTTCTAAAAATACAGTATCAAAAGTTGAGATCTTTAAAAACTCGTAATTATGGTTTCTGTCATTGCCCTACTTAATAAATAAGTGCTCATTAAAACCACATCATTTTATATCCATCGAATTAGCAAAGTTTAAAAATAGTAAAAGCAGGGACTCTGGCAAAACACATTGGCATGTCCTTTTAAATAGTAATGTTTTCCAGAAACTTGAAAAATTATATTGCCTTTTATGTGTCAACCCTCTCATTTCTTAGATGGCAGCATATTGTGGGGGAAATACCAAAGTCTTCAGATCAGATAGTCCTGGTTTCAAATTCTGACTCAGATGAGAATGAAAAAACAAAGAGGTCCTTCCACTTACTTCCAGTAAAGTCACACTGGTCAGTTAGTTATCTCTCTGAGCATTTTTCTCTTGTCTGCAAACTGGGATATTACTTTCCTCAAAAATGTATTACATGAAATAATGCAGGTAAATTACATGGCACTTTGTATGGCTTGAACCTGTATTAGTTTGTTTTCCTTAAATATTTGTTCCAAGGAATGATCCCAAGGAAATAACTCAAAAGAAAGGTGATTATATTATATTTTAATTTTTTTTTAAAAAAGATTTTATTTATTTGACAGAGAGAGAGACAGCCAGCAAGAGAGGGAACACAAGCAGGGGGAGTGGGAGAGGAAGAAGCAGGATCCCAGCGGAGCAGAGAGCCCAATGAGGGGCTCGATCCCAGGACCCTGGGATCACGCCCTGAGCCAAAGGCACATGCTTAATGACTGAACCAGCCAGGTGCCCCTATATTCTAAATTTTTAATAAAAATTATAGGGGCACCTGGGTGACACAGTTGATTGAGCGTCTGACTCTTGGTTTCAGCTCAGGTAGTGATCTTGGGGTCATGGGATTAAACCCTGAGTAGAGTGCCATTCTCAGCATGGAGTCTGCTTAGGATTCTCTCTCCTGCTCCTTCTGTCACTCCCCTCCACCCTCACATGTTTTCTCTCTCACTCTCTCTCTAAATAAATAAATCTTTTAAGAAAACTTTAATAAAAATTATAATCAACCTAAATGCTCAATAAAGGAATTAAAAACGTTAAGTTGCCAATGAGATCCTTAGGCAGTTACTTATGTTAAGTGCAAAAATACATGACAAATTGAAAGTTATGATATGATTTATATAGTGAATAAAACATTTGTTATTTTATTATAACTTCCATGTATAAAAAATTAGAGACCAAAAAACAACTGTCTTACTATATTTTTCGTTGTTGGCTTCCATTATTGTTGGAAACATGTTATTTGTCTAATAAATAATTTTTTATATCATTAATATCAAGTCCCAAGTACCTTTATCTGAATGTTTCATCTGAGAATACCTAAAGTGTTCTAATATTTATGTTTCCTCCTGAGTTTCAATGATCGTTCTTAACCTCACACTTAATTCAGACGATTCTAGAACCAGTTTTGCTACAGTAAAAACAGTACTAAAAGCCTCCGAATTTTCAAATTTCTTATCATATATCTAAAATCTAAGATTTATTAAATATTTACTGAACACTATTGAATAGTTTTATAGTTTAAAATGTTGAACTATTTAAAGCATTATCCTTTTTCTCTCTCTATTCCCAGTCACCCAAACTAGAAGTATTTATCAATTTATTTTAATATTAGCTAATTTACAAAACTCCTTTAAAAACATGCTTAGCAACTCAGATAAACTAGATACTAAAAAAAAAAACAAAACCAATTTTTTTAATAAAATCCAAAATTATATGTCAGTTTCACGTATTTTTATTTTGGATATGTTACTGTCATAATTACTTATTTTTTGTTTACAAAATGCCCCAATTTCACTTTTGCAGAGGAAAGCTTAGACTGGTTAAAAAAAAGTGTTTTTTTCATATGTATTCTTTTTCGTGTATATTCTGTCTTCCCTAGAAGCAGAGAAATACAGAGATTCTGTGAAAGAAAAAAGAAGGAAGGAAGAAGAAAAGCGGAGAGGGGAAAAAAAAACAAACCAACAAGATAACAAGCTTTCTACTTTACTGCTTTGAAGGATTCAAGAATTAGAAATAAAATTGTATATAGTTGTACATACGGAAGATAAGGTGGTACATAGAAGGCTAGATAGAAGGGCTGGTAGTGAATTCATAGGGAGGACAACACTGAAGGCTTATGCTCAGTGAGAAAACTTGATTCTGCATGAGATTCTGCAGAAAGCATGTCAGTGCACATGTGATACCTAGGATGGCCTACATTCACCAGCACTAACCTGAAAGATAAGGGCTTTATTAATATGCCAAGTTTTCGTGAAGAAATCTCGATTAGATCCACATCAGCTTCTACAGGATACTTACAAATCGCTGACACAGGTGCAAAGATTTATAACACTAGAGAGTATCAATTAAGATGCTGAAAAAATTCATTTTGACTGGAAGTGTTTAGATTGCTCAAAATTTAGTTTGAAAACCCCATCTAGCAGAAAGTTTTCATTCATTTCCTGAGATAACAAAAGTGTGAAAAAGAAAAATAAAATGGAAACATCTTATTAGCACTTCCTATTTGGAGGAGGTTGCAATATTATGGAAAAGTTGGAAGATATTTTTCTCAATGAAAACTTTGATAAATATACTATATTTTATTTATGTAGTTAAGAAGTAAATGAGATTATTAAATTCAAGCATAAAGATGAAAGTTTGGCTGAACCAGAAAAAAAAAAAAGGAAAACTAATGACGAATTTCAGATAAAATATGTAAAGCTTGGTATTTTTTTAAGAGGAAGGAGGAGAGGGGCAGAGGGAGAGGGAAAATCTTAAGCAGGCTGCATGCCCAGCACAGAGCTCAATCTCACGACCATGAGATCATGACCTGAGCTGAAATCAAGAGTCCGATGCTTAACCAACTGAGCCACCCAGGTGCCCCTGCAGAGCTTGGAATTTTTGAGGAAGCTGTAATGAAATGTCAGGGTATGTTAGGGCAAGCAGGTTAAATGCAGTCAAAATCTTAAGGTATAACATATTTAACTTCAGAAGGCAAAGTCTGTTGCAGTGTTATCCCTCTCATGAATTTGTGTGTTTTCTATTATTTAACTTCAATCTGTACCACCATTTGTAAAAAAAGCTTACATTAAAAATTCACGCTAGGTAACCATGTGGTTGATTAAATTATCACACCAGCATCCAATTCTGTACTTCTTGAGTCAAAATGCTTTATCAGTTTTAACATTATTGTGATGCTGGTTTTCCCCTCAATTATGAAAGAGCTAACCAAGTTCATGGAAAGTGAGAAAGGGTGTTTTCTGTTCAACTTGACAAATTAAGCTTGTTCATTTGAAAAAGAGAAAAAGGTACTGGAAATTTGAAAGTGGAAAGGGGATTTTGAGCCTTACAACATTTTTCTTTTACCTTAACAATTTCTGAACTTAGAGGCTAATTCGTAATAAAGACTCAGATATAAAGGGAGACTAGAAGGCAAACAATAAGAACAGAGTGACGATTAATTCTCTCCATTTAAATTATCCCCCAAATATTATGGCTTAAGGTAAAACCGACATGTTAATAACTGTCATTTCCAAAACCCTGACTAACCAATAAGTACACATCACCTTATGTCCATTTCTCATCCTATTTTAAATGGAACAAAGTGACTTTCAGAGGTTGGGAAGTGCATAATTACATAGACCGAAGTCTTTGGACTTTGATCATAATTATAGTGCTTTATCCATCCATCACTTGTTGCTTGAGGACTGTTCCTGGCGAGTTATTTAAAGGAGATAGGAACTCTGTCAGGACAAATTTGAGCTGCAAAACAGCTAATCAGAAACTTGGCTCTCTTGACTTGAAACAGATTGAAAATTGCCACTTTAATCTCACAATCCATTTGGCTCTTAAGTAAAGTGAGAACTTGAAGTCTCCCTTTAGGAAGGCATGTATCTGTTGTTCATGTCATTGGGTACCTTTTTAGAAGCTTCTATTGAGACCCTGGGTCCAAGTTTGCCTCACTGTAGTGGTCTCAAAATGGACTGTGCAAACAAATGAATGCTCTGCGGAGGCTGATAAAAAAAAATGCTAGTTTTGCATTCCTTCCCCTCACCCTCCATTTCCCAGAGAAAGGTAGCAATGCAACTGTAAACCGAAAATTAACTGGGAAACTACAGCATCAGAAGGTCTAGAGCTGTTTTTTCAGTAGTGGCCTGAGAACGACATGAACCGAAATGGTTTTCGTTTACACTGCAATCCCAAGGCTCCACCGAGGCTTATCTAATCATGGTCTCAAGCTGTGGATGTAACATCTCTCGTAATTCCTGACAACATCGAAGGTGAAAATGAATGTTACTGTGTTTTCCTGAACCTGAAGTTGGGCATTACAATTTTGGGCTTCAGTTACCATCTATGATTTGAATAGAAATGTACCTCCAGGGCACCTGGGTGACTCAACTGGTTCAGCGTCTGCCTTTGGCTCAGGTCACGAACCCAGGGTCCTGGGATCAAGCCCCACATTGGGGCTCCTTGCTCAGCAGACAGCCTGCTTCTCCCTGTCCCTCTGCTGCTCCCCCTGCTTGTTCTCTCTCTCTGTCAAATAAATAAATAAAATATTAAAAAAAAAAAGAAATATACCCCCATGCATGTTGAGGAACGTTGACAGATGCCACTAATAAAAATCACCCTTCCAACTTGCAGCCTCCAGGGTGGGTGATCTGCACTTGCAGTCGTCAGCAAGCATGCCTCTCCCTACCCTTCCTCGAACCTCATTGTAGGATTTCTATATGTGACTCTAATATTTGGATTCCTTGAGTCTAGGATTATATCTTACATCTCTGCTATCTCCACTCAGCACCAAGAAATAAAAAATTTAAAAAGTTCCTGGAATCCTTTAGTTAAACAAATCAAAACAAAACATAGTTTTAGTTTTCATGTCTACAATTTGGGCATAAAAATCCTTTGCCTGGTGAATTAGTTTCCTACTGCTTCCGTAACAAGTGGCTTAAGCCAATACAAATGCATTATCTTAGAGTTATGTAGGTCAGAAGCCTGATGCAGGTCTCACTGGACTGAAATCAAGGTGTTGGCAGGGCTGCATTCCTTCTGCAGCCTGTGGGGGAAAATCTGTTATCTCGCCTTTTCCAGTGTCTAGAGGTGCCAGCCTTGCTTGGCTCATGATCCCCTTCCAACTTCAAAATCTGTTGAGTCGTTTCTCACATCACATCCCTGCCTCTTTTTCTCCCTCCAACTTTCACTTTTAAGGACTCTCATGATTACATTGAACTCACAAGGGTAATCCAAGATAATCTACCTATTTTAAGATCATCTGATCAACAGCCTTAAATTCCATCTGAAGCCTTAATTCCCTTTTGCTGAGTAATAGAACATATCACAGTTTCTGAAGATGAGGACCCGGTCATCTTTAGAGCCCATTATTCTGCCTACCACACCTGCCCACCTCCCAGGCAGATCAGATACGTAAAGGACTGGGAAATACTTCGTGAATGGTAAAGTTCTATACAGTTCTAATAAAATGATAATATGTTCTGTGGTAGAAACAATATTGAACTGGATCACGAGACTTAAATTCTAGATCTGGTTCTGCTACTATTTTGTTCTGTGATTTGGGGAAAATCACTTAAGCCCTCTGGGATTCAGATTACTCAATCTGAATTGTGAAGTATAAACATGGACAGAGACAAGCCAAGATCATACCAAGACCCATAATTGTTCTTACTTTAAAGATGATGTCAAGCAAAATGGAACTTAAGGTATGCCCACATGAGGACACGATCATCGCTGGAAACGAATCCCCAGTATGCTGGTGTGCTCCACACAGTAGTAAAACTGAGGAGTACACTAAAGCAATGCATTTCACAGATCTGTTGGATTCATATACAATTCTCCACGTCCCAACTGTGAAGAGTAGATCAGAGGTTGTAAACCCTAATTACTTTATGAGGAAACTTTTATTTAAATAGCTTAAATGATTTCATGAAGGTCATGTAATCAGTTAGTGGTGGAATTAAGACTATTCAGATCTTTTGACAAGTTCTATGTGCACTCAGCTAACACACTCCCCTGCCTCCCTGCCATTTAAATGCACTTACAGCCCAGGAGTAGCATCTAGAATTATAATACATCATACTGTGGACTAACCACAAATGATCATAATGGTCTTTTAGAATTTAT
This sequence comes from Ailuropoda melanoleuca, assembly GCF_002007445.2. Classification (NCBI taxonomy): domain Eukaryota; kingdom Metazoa; phylum Chordata; class Mammalia; order Carnivora; family Ursidae; genus Ailuropoda; species Ailuropoda melanoleuca. The sequence goes on from NC_048218.1 coordinate 75,138,665, forward strand.
TCTTGTGAAAATTGTAAGGGTTTGAATCAGGTTTTTTCCCCCTTGGTTACAACTGATGGATACATTAGTCCCCGTTGATAAACTGTACTTTCACATTTCTTTATGAACCAATTCTTCCTGCCTTCTGCCTTGCTTCAATTCAAATACAACATACACAGACTGTAGCGTGTTGGATTGTTATAGGTAGAGAAACAGTGACTATGGAGATGGCCAAAATGAACGGATTAGCCTTACTAAAAGCTGGTTTGCTCATTGCAGTGAATGGATACATCCTTTATGTCACATCAGAAATTGTATCACTATATGTTATATCAATTTTGGAAGACTTTGTATGTGTATAGACAACACTGTGGGCATATATTTTATCTTTGTACCTGCCATGATCCTGACAGGAATAAGAGCACTTGAAAAAAGAGTGATTGTAGAGAGTTTAATGAAGGGACTATTTGCCAAGGCATAAAGGATAGGATATGGCTTTCTGGAGTTAGTAGTGGCTGGGAATGCTTACCATTTCTATGCATGAAAGAAAGGGAGGGTAGGCACCTGGACCTATGGCAAGGTGCTGTCTGACAGGACCTGCAGCCTTTAATAGAAAACCCAACAGGGAATTGGCCAGGGAAACATATACCCTAATTTCCCTCCTTACGCACTTCTTTTTTTGAATTTAAATTCAATTAGCCAACATATAGTACATCATTAGTTTTTGATATAATGTTCAATGATTCATTAGTTGCATATAACACCCAGTGCTCATCACATCTCCTTCTGTGCTTCTAACCCAAGAGGAACCCAGAGGAGAAAGGAAGTGTCAGTGTAGTCTTTAGGAGCCAGCTTCCTAAGGCACAGAACAAGAAGAAGAAAGGAGGACGCATGTGGAGAGGCAAGTGAAGGACACCCAACACAGAGCTGCATCTGTCCTTTTGTGATATTCTGTCATAAACGAAATGATGTTCCCCTAGAAGTTCTCTGTCATCACACTTCCCTTTGGGATATATTTAGAAAGCGTACTTAAGACCTTTTAACTAGTAAAGCATAAAATTCACAATCAATATGCAATTTGCGCAGGAAATGCTTCTTACTCATCCATATACCATGTTAACACTTTGGGCTTTTTTGAGTAGAAGGTGACCGGCAAAAATAATACAAAATCACCTTGCAAATGGCTTGAATCATAATAGGTTGCGTTTTCTTTTATTTTTAGCCCTCAGCTATCATATTATTTCAAAATTTGATCTTGATTCATTTTTATCACTTTAACTGGTTTACTTTCAAAATTACATTTTGAAAGGATTTAATCTGTCTTTTCAAATTACTCAGTTTAGAAATCTATTTTAAAAAATTGTTGGCAATTCTAAAAACTAAAGGGTGAAAGAAGGCCCGAATTATTACCCAACAATAAACTAACGGAGATTTAGATTGTAAAATGCTACATTTTAGATTCATTTTGATTTTTTACCTAATAAAAAATAAACAGAGCTCACTGTTTATAGTTTTCATTTTTAAGGAAATGGTAATCTACCCATTCGCTCTTCTTTATTGATCTGGCATAGCATTTCACCTATTTTGACATTTTTGTTAAAATTAAGTTAACAATAAAATGACAAGACTTTTGATTTTCCCCACCTTTTTTTCTTTGTAATGGTCAATATCATCAAAGGGGGAAATTTTAGCCCTAAAGTTTTCATGCCCTTTTGATTATCAGAAAAGTTTTTGCAGAGACTAAAGTAAATTAGCATCAACGCTGGAGCACAACCAAATGTATTGCATGTCAATACGTTTAGGTGCAAAGAAAAAAAACCAGAGGGTGAAATCTCAATTTTAATTGAGAGAATGATTATCATAGAACTTTGAAATTGGCTTTTGGGAATGGCATTAAATTAGTAATAAATGATAATAGCGTCTCTCATTTATTCTATTCTGTGATAAAAGGAAACCACGCATTAAGGTAGCTTGGAGTTAAAAATAACAAGATATCCTGTTCTTTCCTTTTTTGAAAATTTCCTTTCATGACTTCTTTCTAAAGACGAGGTCAGGAAAAAAGACAAATTTAACTATGTAGATGACTATGATTATGGAATGATTAAATTTGGTCTTTCTTAAAATAGATTTTGTAAACTGAGAACTACAAGGTTTGTCTGCTAAGAAATAGCAACTCAAACCCATTCACTCACTAGGCATGAAAGCGAATATTACTCTTACATTGACAATACATGATATTGTAGATTTCTTATGGTAATAATCCATCTACTTATTTTCTCACTAAGTAGTATGGACAAGAAAATAGTAATAATTCAGTCTTTAAAATACGTGACAAAAACAGTTAAAATGTTTGAGGGAAACAGATCTGTTATTAAGTACATAAGTACCACAGAGGTAAATAAATAAACGCGATAGCCATATCTTACTAATTTTGCTCTTTCCAGTGCCTTGCACAGAATAGAGGCTCGGCAACAAACATTTCCCTGCTCTTTAATTTATCTGCAAGTTAAGTTTTCACTACAAATGGATGGTACACAATCTTGCCGAACACAATTTATTAAACTATTTTAATGTACTATTAGTATTTTGAATTTTACAGTGTGTCAGAAACAGATGATTTTTGTTCCATGAATTAACAGGTTTTTGGGACAATATGAGAAACAATTTTTTCATTTATTTATATTTACAGGCTTCTCTCAATAATCACTGGAAATGCCTGTAGACAGGGGTGTACAGGGTTGACGTGTGGGTTGCTAGTCAATAGAAGAAAGTTTCTTCTAGAGCTGAGGTAGATCCAGGTACCTACTTTAAAAAAGATGTCCTCAAGGGAGGCATTAGACAGCTAATATTTCATCAGAACTATGCTCTTAGAAGACCACTTCAAAAGATTTTTAGTAGAATAGAAAATGTTGAGTCTGGAAAACAATTTTGAGAACTAGAAAACGTTGGGTGTTTTGTTTTTTCTTGACCCAACCCCCAACTCCAATGAAACTAATTTGCAAGTTATCCAAGAACATAAAGTCCAGAGCCCTTCATTTTTGCTAACGTTGTGATTGGTGGCAGAGAGCAAGGCAGGAATCAGATCACGATTCGCATTCCTCATTTCAACCTGGATGACTACAAACTTGCTCCCTCTCGCTGTCTTCCCCCCACTTTCTCCCTCTCTTTTCTTTCTCCACCATTTACCTTTCTGCCTTACTTTTCCGTTTCTGCTTCCTCAGACAGCCCACCAGAAACCTCACAGGAAGAGGAACAAAGTCTACGTCGTCCACATTAGTGTCCTACTGGTGACAAGTCATATTAATGAAAAAAGATCACACATCTTCCGTAATTGCCTAGGCAATGTGACAGTAACTGAGCCCGGCCCAGAGAGCCCACTCCACTTCTGGTATGAGCTTCCAATAAGCCTCGGTGGTGACTGACAAGTTAACCCCTTTGGAACCCCACCATTTTCAACACTCAGAGGACCTCTCTCATTAGTCTAATAAAATAAAGTATGAAATTCCAACATCAAATCTCATGCTGTTAAATTAACAACATCACACTGCTACATACAACTTAAATATCTCCTATAACTTTATGACTGGAAAAACACTGTTCAGATTTCATTTACCAGTTTAAAAATAGCAAATTCTAATTTGAAACACATACACACACATCGTGCACACTCACTAATATTCCCTCTTAGTGCTAGGCAAATGTTCCTTCCTATAAACATAAATAAAATTCAGTACAATCATAAATTTTAAAAGCCAGATTTGTCAAAAGATGATGTTTGTTATGAAACAAATCAAGAAGAAATTATTTCTTAGAGCCAAAATGACAAGCCACAATCTGTTGGCATAACAATGGCTATTCATCTATTTTTTAATGTATAAATCAAAATTATTCCGTGTTTATTTTGACTTGAAGATAGTCTATAGATTATTATATCCCAGACCAATGAAATTTCTTCTTCCTGGGTGGGTGAGTGCTGAGCAAGGCAAATAACAGATTTTAAACCTCTGCACATGGTGTGATCATATTTTTAAAGAAACCATAGGAAGCTTCTCTTCCAACTTTGTAGATCCAGACATGAAAAAAGAAAATTAGAAAAGATGCCCGTAGACCACTCTAAGTTCACAGAAAGTCCAAAATAATATCACTGTGCTCATAAACAAGGAGGGGTTGCTCTTTGTAGACAGCAGAAACACTCATAATACACAAGGCACTCCAATTAAGTTTTGATAGAAGTTACGTCACGTTTCAACTCACCGCTGGATGTAGGGGTCGGGACAGTACTGTAGGGTGGCACACCGTGAAGTTTCACAATTCATTTCCTTCAACTCTCTTTGACAATCAACCAGTGGAGAACAATTATAGAACATCTACACATATACCTGTGTATATATAGATAATAAAGCCAGGAGGCTAAAAGCAATAGGGTCAAATGCTATCAGACATAGAAGTTGAGACACTTCCCCCTTCACACACATTTGCAAAGAGGCGGAGCGTTTCTTGATTTTAGCCAATGAGATTCGTCAAGTGACTCAAACATCAGAAACAGTTGATTCTTACCAGCTGGGCATCCTCTCTAAGATTGTTCTTCCCCGTCTACCACGGCTTTAGAGTCCTGGAGGTATAGTGGCCACACTCTTTGGCAACTTGGAGTCATCTCTGAACTTCTGGTCTCTCTGGTGATTGGATGCTGGCGTGAATAGCATCAGAGTTTAATTTCAGCAGCCTGGACTTTTATAACAGAACTGAGCTGATGAGTGTCCATCCTGCTCCGGCTAATTAACGTTTCCTTGTATCTGCATACTGATTTGAGGACTTCTGTAACTGCTTCTGGAGTTGCTCTTTTTTTTTTTTTTCCATCTCCACCCCCCCCCACCCCCCCTTCATTCTCCCTTTCAGCCAACCGCCTGTTGTGGTCACAATCTCAAATAGCAAAGACAGGGAAATTCCTTGATTATATTTAACCTAGAACTCACTCTTCGTCTCAACTAAGAGAAAGTGGTATCCATTCACATCCCTTAAAAGTTTTTCCTGCCCCAAATAAAAGAAAATAACCTTTATGGAGTTATGTTTCATTTTTAAATATCCTACCTCAAACACACACACAAGATTTTCTTAAAGTGATAATAGTATATTATTCCAGACTATCTTGAAGCTTACAAAATTATTTTAAATTGCCTGTTACTGAAAACATTCTGGTTTACTTCAATCTCTATCATTCTGTCTCACTTTCTTATTATGTATATTGGTTTTGCTGGTTTTGGTTTTGCTTTGGCTCGACCTACTTTAGAGTAAAATCATTAAATTCTTCATATATCCGAAAATGAGTATAATATCAGAAAAGTCTACATACAGAATCATTTATTTCCTTTCTGAATACAGGCTGTAAACCTATCCCGGTTTTGTGGATTTGGAAATTGAATGAAATATGATTCAGAAGCTAAATTAAAATAGACTCCAGCAGGAAAAAAAAAAAAAAGTTTGTGTACCCAAGCGTCACTAATACGGCAAGTTCACATCTTCCGCTCACCCCCTAATCACAGGTCACCAGCAAACGGGTAACATCAACAGTAGTCAAAGTTGTGAGCCAGTCAAAAGTCCTTTCCAGAGAAATTTGACATTTCCTTAAAAGAAATTCTGGTTTTCAAAATGTGTTTCACAAAAATATTTTATTTGTTGCTTCAGCCAGGATAGAAGGGAGAAGCTATTTAAAACTTGACATTCTCTTCCCTTACTTAGCCAGAGAGTGTCTAACATCTGTGAATTGTGAAATTCACAAACATGCTGGCCTGAGCCCCAGCCAAATCAAACAGCTTGCTCTACAAAATGAGAAACTTGAAGGGAAGATCATTTTACTAATTAATTATAGATTTGTTAATTGGAGTTAAAGTATTTGGCTTTACTCCTGCTATTGGAATACAGGTGACTGGAATATACAAAGTTCTTAAATTGAAAATACTCAATTTCCTTTGGCCATGGCCAAGTTGTTCCATCACATAGGGCCTTGTTTTTCCCATTTATAAAATGAGAGGTGAAATAATGATCTCTAGTGCAGTGCTTCTCAAATGTTAATGCAACTGTGAGTCACCTAGAAATCTTGTTAACACATCTTCTGGTTCAGTAGGTCTGTGGTAAGGCCTGAGACCCTGTATTTCTAAAAAGCTCCCACGTGATGCTGATGCTGCTGGTCCTTGCATCACATTTGGAATAGCAAGACCTGGTGCTCTTTTCAGGCCTGATATTTATTTGCTTCAAAGAAATAAGCAGGACACATCTACATATTTTAAATTACGAGGACAGGCTCTAGACCCCCAAATAAATTATCAATTTGCAAACATATCTAGCATGTTTTTAATTTCAAAATGTTTATAGACTAATTTATAGAAAAAAAAAACGTTTAAAATGCATGCCTTGACATCAATAGCTGTTGTAAAAAATCCTAAATTTAGTTAGCTAAAAAGGACAGATATTATGGGGCAAAAAATTTTTACATAAATAATTATGAAAAACAATGGGCCCTATTGCGTTGCAGAAATAAATGCCAAGAGCTACCTTGACCAAGGGCAAAAAGGCAAACTCTCTAAGATTCAACAGCACATCAGTAGCACACAACCATCTATAACCTGGGAAAATAAGTGACAATTATACTATAATTACCATAATTGCCACTTATATTAATATTACATCTGTCTTCCCCTCCTCACCCTGGAGTCTCAGGTTACAAATGCATAAGTTATTTCTTTGGTGTGCAAGTTACATGCTTTTCCAGCAACTTAAATCTCTTAGGCAAAGACTATAATAGAACGAGATACACAGAAGCCTAGGAGAAGACAATTGCCTTTCTGACCAAGACCTACAAGTTTGAATGATGTTGTTTGTGGTGACTTCTGATGTGCATGAAAAGGAAGAGAAAGTTAAGGACTTAGGGAAACAGCATTTATGACCCGAAATTCTGGACATAAATAAGAGAAAGAGACACTTTCTCCTTCCCAGCTCCTAGCAGCTGAGAGTGTGCGCTCTGCCAAACTCAGTTATTTAAAACACAAACCTTTCTCACTGATGTCCATGTGAATTACTTCACTACAGCTCTTCTTTATTCATTCCATCCACTAGTTACATAGTTTCCTGGTTGCTCAGCTCCCCTGGATCATATTTTGCTCCCCCTCCAGAATGTTTTTAAAAACCTATCTGTATATATCCACATCTCAGAAATCCTTCAGAGTACAGGAAGCCTTTCTCATCCCTCCAGGTGAAAGGAAACTCCCTCACCTCTAATGTCCTGAATCATATCTGTACTTGCGTAAGGGTACCTGCTACTTCCTTTGTGAATGTGAGCAATTTTTGCATAAGCCCCATCTTCTGTACTGGACTGAGAACAGGTTGAGGGTAAGTTTGCTAGTTGATTTGTTTCTGCATCTCCAAGGACCAGCAAAATACCATTCAGTGGATGAATAACATGTTCATGTCATTGCAAAAAATCATCGAATTTTAAGTATTACAGGTGATTAAAAAAGAGCTTCCATGAAACACTTGACTTTTAGAATCAACCTTACTGATGTGTAATTTACATACAATGAAATTCACTAATTCTAAGTGTTCAGTTTGAGGAGTTTTGACACATTATATACCATGTAGCCTTCACCACAACCAAAATATAGAATATTCCATTACCCCAAAAGTCCTCCTCATGCCCCTTTGCTCTTCCCACCTACTCTGGACAATGTTTTCTTGCTTTTTGTCATTATATACTAGATGTATATTTTCTAGAACAGCATTATCCAATAGAATTTTCTCTGATGAAGGAAATATTCTATATTTGCACTGTCCAACATGGTATCCACTGGTCACATGTGACTAATATGATTGCAGAAATAGATTTTTATTTTTATTTTTATTGAATTTTAATCAACTTAAATAGTCACAGATGGCTAGTGGCCACCATGTTGGACAGTGCAAATATAGACTATCACATAAATAAAGGCACATAGTATGTATGTATTCTTTTGCATTTAGGTTCTTTTCCTAGGCACACCGTTTTTGAAATATACCTATGTTGTTACAAATGAGTAACTGGTTCTTTTTTTATGGCTGTTGAACATGTGAGTTCTTCCTTTTCTTCTTCTTCTTCTTTTCGTTATTAAGAACAAATTCTGGTCTCCAATACTCGATTATGGTCAAAAGTAAAAGTTCAATAGACTTTTAAAGAGCTCAATCATAATATGTCCTCCTGGGTACCTTAGCAATGTGGAATAGCTCGTTTTTTCCAAGGTTGCTAAATCTCTAGAGAAGACAGCAGATATGTAAAGAAACTGGCTAACCTGGATTTTGTCTGGTCTCTGGTGCCAACTTACTCCCTGACCCTAGGCAAGCAGCCTACTTTGAGCCTTAGATTCTTGATCTTTAAGAGGAAGTATGTATCAACGAAGATTCTTTTGTTATAAGCAATAGAAACTCACTCTGGCTAAATGAAACCAAAAATATGAAAATATGTTTAAAAAAACATGAAAATTCACAGAGTGGAAGAGAAAGTTGAAAAATGAGGTTCAGGAAAGGGTCAGAAGCAGGATAGCTTCAGGGATCTAAGTAATAGGCATGAAAAGAGTCACTTCATTATGCCGCAGCAGGAATTAATCAGACCCAACAGGTTTTTCTGAACTTGAGTCATTTAGCTTAAGATTCAAATTCTTAGAAGGAAGATGCCATGTTTGGCCAGGAGAAGTCTGAACACACTGATCAATAGCCCCACCAACACTGGGGCAAAGAGAGTTTCCAAAAGAAAATAACGTTTTTATTACCAAGGAAAGAGCAACAGGTACAGGACAATTGAAAACAACAGATGCCTCATGAGGGGCTTAAAGTGGATGATCTCCCACATTCCTTAGAGCTCTGGCTGTCTGTGGCAGTGGGATTGGAGAAGCTAAATGTCTTTCCTTCAGGTAACTAAACCTCGGGTCCTGTCCTCTCCAAGTCATCCTGGCTGGTGCCTCTTTGATAATAGCGGAATCAGGAGAGAACATTTTAGCCTACAAGGTGATAAACTCAGCAAGTGTTGGTCACATTGGAGGGACTGAGGAGTCTGGTGATTTTTAGTCTTCCAACACTCTGTAGTACATGACGTCAGGTTAACTGCACAATCTCTGTTTTAGTGGAAACCAAATTCTGCTTTGGGGAGGCTTCTACTAACCCTTCCAACTTTGTGCTCTATGAATCTAATATTTGCTAAAGTTGGTCATCTAGGAGGAGTAAAGCTGGACCTAGACCTTGAGTGTGCTGGATTAAGGTCAAATGCTTTTTTGTATCAATGAAAAAGCAGATGCATTGCAACCTTAGCAATGTGCTTCCTCTGATTTGACCTCCACCTTTACAGGTCACTGGAATTCATCGAATAGAAAAAATGCATAAGTAAGCTAATGTCTCAGAATCTACTGAGAAGTAGGAAGATGCTTCAGGGAGGTGTCTGAGAAAAGGGAAACTTCTCTATTCAGAGGGCATGCAAGGAAACACAGAGGCCAATTGTGGAGGGAGGAGGTTGGCAGTTTCCCTAACAGACAAACCTGATACCCTCCAAGTCACACCCAGTGTCCAAAAGCAATGTGGGTGGGCTTCTTTTCCAGACATCCCTGAACAGCTGTCTGAGGGCTGCTCCTCACTCCCACCCCTCCTTTGCTTAATGCCCACGTGAGTGAGACATAAATAAGGAGACACAGGAAGTCCTTATTTGGCACTTTCCAGATTTTTTTTTTCCTGAACCATTTGCCGGTCACAGATACGATGCGTCTTACTCTGAAGGTCTTGGTGTGCATTTTCTAAAACAAGGAAATCTCTTACGTCATCACAATTCAATAAATGAAATGTAGAGACTAACACTGATAAAATTTCATCTTCTCTATATAGCTTATTCAGATTTTTCCAATTATCCCAATAATGTCCTTTAAAGCAAGAGAAAATCCTGGATCACACATGTCTTTATGTCTCATGACATAGATATTTTTGAAAGACATGGGCCAATTATTTTGTAGAACGTACCTTGGTTTAGGTATGCCTGATGTTTCCTCATGTTTAGAGTTAGCAATGTCCTTTCAGTAGAAACATCACAAAGGTGATACTGTGGCCATCTCCATACATCATTTCAAGAATTGCTCAGTTTTCCAAGCCCACCAAAAGGTTTTCCCCAGGGCTTATCTGAGAATTAGATTTACTATAAACCTAATAAATTTCTATGTCAAGCCCTCTCACCTGCTAAGTAGTCCTGGGAACTACTTAGCAATATTTTTATATCGCCATTGTGTTTCTATAAATTATAAGAATGTGAAATATTATAACTATAATCTTCTAATGTTACTGTACCAGTCTACTCCAATTTCTCCTTCATCACCTTTCATTTCACACAAAGGGGTTGTAGAGATGCAGTGGGATTTTTAGGATCCAGCCAAGAGCAAGTTAGACAGGGGATTCTTTTAGTTTGTGTTTCGAGGGGATACATTTATCAGGTTTGAGTTACCTTTGTGTAGAGTTCAGCTATTGCTATTCATCCTGTACTCTGCCCATGTATTGACTTAGTAGGCATAGTGTCACCTGAGCCAGGGGTTGGAGGTCCTATGAATATCCCCTATAATAACTGCCTGGTGACGGGTATTAAGGAGGGCACGTACTGCATGGTGCACTGGGTGTTATATGCAACAAATGAATCATGGAACACTAAACCAAAAACTAAGGATGTACTGTATGGTGACTAACATAACATTAAAAAAAAAACAACAAAAAAAACCTGCCATGGCAAATGTGTGAATAGTAGACGACAAACACAGTCTGGAACACACAAAACCAGAAACTGATCTGTGGAAACTTTTCCTTCTTTTTATTGGGCATGTAAAATTATAAGAAGTGGAATCAGTATCATCAGTATTTAAACCTAGGTTCTCTCCTATCTATTACGTAGCATATACAATTACAAATGAACCATATATGATCTGGTCATCTACGATGGGTGATGCATTAAACGGAATTTATCTCTATATTTGCATTTGTAGGAACACAGATGTGTGACAGCAAGTGTGTTTGTCAAGCCTTAGATTGGGGCTGTATATGTTAAGGTTGTATGTGTGATATATTTAAGAATCCAAGATTCCTGTAAACTTGCAGCCTACATTTATATATGATCCATTGATTTATCTAATGAAATCACTTTGTTTCAGAATGATTTGAGGTACCTTATAAAATACATATGCTTATAAGAAGATTAAAGATTACATATGCAGCATTACCAGGAGCTGAAAATACGATAAAATGGGAAGTTGTTGTTGAATGGCTGTAGGGTTTCAGTTTTGCGAGATGAGAAAGTTCAGATTTATTTAACAACAATGTGAATATATCTAACGCTAACAAACTACACTTAAATTGTTATGATGGTAAATTTGGTGTTAGGCATTTTTTACTACAATATAAAAATTTTTTACGTTAAAAACATGTAGGTAAATGAGGAAATCAGTAACCACTATAAACATCAAGGGTAAGAAAAATAGGAGAAAATCAAGGACAGTATTTGTTCACAAAATAGTACAGGAGGTTCTGCACTTGTCCTTCAGGGCCATGAACTTATCTGTAAACTTGTAAGAAGCTAATGTAAGGCAGACTTAAATGTCATGTTTTTGAGCCACAATAATAGCTTAGACTGGTTATACATCGCACATTCTAGGTACAAAATATATCTTTTAAAAGCATAAGGGAGAAAAGATGGCATATACTGGGTCTTCCAAATAAATTGACCTTCGGCTTCTAGTCTGTAATTCTAATGCATTTGTTTGATTGCATATAACAAATAAATGACAGTGGATGATGTTGTAATGAGGCCTGACTTTCTAGTGGCTTCCAGTATAATTCTGTTGCAAGACTCTATGGCACTCATTGATTTGACAATTGATTTATAGATTCAACATGTATATTCTTTGAAGGCTTCTTCTGTGTGTCCATCAGGGAACCAGGGGCTCTGAGTAGCAAGTGGGTCACTTTGACTCAGTCCCTGCTCTCAAATAGCCTTCAGTAAAATTGAAAATGATTCTTTGTGTTTCTTTCTTTTCTTTTTTTCTTTCCTTTCTTTTTTTTTCAAGACCTTATTTATTTATTATGTCAGAGAGAGAGAGAGCACAAGCAGGGGGAATAGTAGGCAGAGGAAGAAGCAGGCTCCCCGCAAGGAACCCAATGTGGGACTCGATCCCAGGACCTCGGGATCATGACCTGAGCCAAAGGAAGACACTTAACTGACTGAACAACTGAGGCATCACTTTCCTTCCTTCCTTCCTTCCTTCCTTCCTTCCTTCCTTCCTTCCTTTCTTTCTTTCTTTCTTTCTTTCTTTCTTTCTTTCTTCCTTCCTCGTTCTTTCTTTCTTTCTTTCTTTCTTTCTTTCTTTCTTTCTTTCTTTCTTTCTTTCTTTCTTTCTCTTAAGCTTCCTAGACAAAGGGACGACTATGGTATAGTTGTGTCTCTTGAGTTACTGATGAACAATTTGTCACCTGGGCTTTTGGTTTGGGGTGTTTGGTGCTCGATTAATGCAGATAAGATAAGAATATGTTTACTAGAATTCATGAAACGTGTGTAGGTAGGACAGAATATAATGTAGCATTCTTATTCACTTTCTTGTGGTTTGAGTCCAAGAGAGTCAGCTGTGGCTGAACATCTCCCTTAGACACACATTCATTCCCAAATTTGTGTCTTATTGTTTGAGTACTGATCATCAGAAAGTCATAAAAGCTATCATTTGTGGAGGGAAGGGCTGTGGATGTGAGCCAAGAAAACAAGGCCCAATCTGTATATCCAAAGACTACAGCATGATTTCTTTCTTTTTCTTTCTTTCTCTTTCTTTTATTTCCTTCCTTCCTTCCTTCCTTCCTTCCTTCCTTCCTTCCTTCCTTCCTTCCTTCCAAGATACAGAGTGTGTGAGCCTGGGGTGGGAATAGGGTGTGGGGGCCAGTGGGGGAGGGGCAGAGGGAGAGGGAGAGAGCCGGGCATGGAGCCTGCTCTGGGACTTGATCTCAGGACCCTGAGATCATGACCTGAGACAAAATTAAGAGTCCAGTGCTTAGCCGACTCAGCCACTCACGTGCCTCTATTTCTTAAATCACTGGATGCTTTTCTGGTGTGTAGTTTCCTGGAATATACTCTTTGTCTATGGAGCACAGATCCCCAAAGAAGGGCCAAAGACATTTGTAAAGAGTTGTTAATTTTTATTTTTAAAAATTAGCTATACTCAAAGTTAAAAGGGAATTTAGAGATCATTTTTTTAGAAAATGTCCCAGAAAACAGAATGACTTAAAAATAACAAGCCTGTGTATAGTGCTTTAAATTTTACTGAACACTTTCACAGGCAGTCTCTCATCAGAGCCTCCCAAGTGCCATGTGAGGACCAGGAGAAGTGTATCATCACCTCCATTTAATATGCATGAGGAAACTAAGACACAGACAGCTTAGATAAACTCACAATCACATAACCATCAGTGGCAGTAGCCTGTAGTAGACCCAACTCTTACTTCCAGCCCTGAACCCATTTGCTCAATAGAATAACATTAGTTAAATGCCTATAGTATACCTGGTGTTGTGCAGGGCTCTGGCAAAATAGAGGTAAATAAAACACTGTCTCTTTCCTCCTCATAGAACATGTGCAAGTCCAGAATTTTTATAGTGTTTGGCATTTACTAAATATTTTATGTCCATTATCTATTTAAAAAAAGCCCTAGGAGTTAAATACTATTATCTTCATTTTGCAGAGGAAGAGACGGTTGGCCACCCTGCCCTCATCGTTCAGCCAGACGGTGTTGGAGCCATGACCTGAACTCAGTTAAACCTGTTTCCCTAAAATTATTGCCACACTTCTGACCCCCTACCCCCACCAAAGACTCAGAATACATTGTGTGCATTTTTATGTCTTGGAGTCCCAGGCATGGTCCTAGCACATGTCTCTCAATGTTTTTTTCCTGGTCCAGTTAGCCTGTGATAACATAAGCACCACAAATGCCAACCCTTAAAGAAAGGCATGAGCTCATGACAAGCACCCACATTTGGGCCAGGAGTCAAGAATGTTAACTCTGCTTATTTTGAAATCTGGGTTGTGCACACTGTTCAAGCATGTGGGAGTGGATGTACTGATAAAATGCTTCTGTGGGATGGAAGTGATTCTCAGGGCACCCTTACAGGGGAATCCACATGGGATGACTCTTGAATAGGTCTTGTTTACAGCAACATCTCTATGCCAAGTTTCTAAGGAGTACATTTAAAGTACAACCTTGGAGGAATGACACCAGTCTGAAAACACAACTACTCTTGGCTGCCTGTAGGTAGGTAACACACTACTCTGCCACTCAGCCATGGATCCATTTAAATCATCTGGATTCTCATTCTGTATCTCTTATGTTATACTTCTGAATAGAATAAATAATTTTCCCCACTGACCTGAACAACTATGTATGCAATGATAATGATTGCATCAATGTATTTTCAAAGTAAAGCCATCCTTCTTTTTCAGATCATGAGACCCTGACCATATATATATATAATGAGAAGTGTGTGAAGAGATAGAAGGGAGAGAGTGGGGGAAAGAGAGAGAGATAGTAGATAAAATGATGATATCTATATAGAGATATATGTATATGCATATATATGTGTGTGTACATATATATTATGTATACTATGTGTATATATGTACATGTATATTTATAATAAATATATTAATATATATGCACAGTATCTATATGCAGAGAGAATATTCACTAGCTAATTTTCTTTTCTAATTTGCTTCATTTCATCCCGATAATCAAAGCACAAAAAACAAGGCAAAATTATTTTAAAATCCTCTATTGGAAGAAATAAAACATACCAGGCAGCTTATTGTCATGGTGGGGAAAATTTTATATAGACACTATCGCAAAAGCAAAACAAAGCAAAGAAAGTTCATAAACTCTTAACAGTAATTATTTCTAGGTAGATGGGTTAATGGAGTGAAGAAAATATTTTCTTGCTAATACTTTTCTATAGTTTACAAATTTTATACAGTGAATATGCATAATTTTTATATTCTGAAATAACCTATAATGAAACAACTATCAAAAATACTTCCCTGCAGAATTTGTCTCTGGAAGGTGTGTCTAATAGAGGAGTGACACATATTATGCCAGAATACATGGGTCTAAAAGAATGTGTCTCAATTCTTTGATGGATCTGGGTCTACATGGAGAATTTCTACTAAGGAATGGGAAAGACTTAGACTCATCCTCATTTGAAATATGCCCAGAAGTGCAGTTCTAGAGGTTGAATTGAGTTCAGAGAGTTTACATGGGCTGGTTGGATGAGGATGGAGTTGTGTAACCCATGGTCAACAGGACAGGATGCCATGTTTTACAAGGAGTTCTCTCCACTGACAACATTGAATCGTTAAGGGAAAAACAGCTTTTATAAGACATCTGTGATGTGAGTATGACAGCCTTGAAAATACACAGCTCAGCTCTCCTGACATGGAGCACATAACCGACTGAGAGCCACAGCACTCTTCCAGCCATGTTGCTATCTCAGAAAGGCCACACTAACTCTAGGCTCCTACCAGCCAAGTACTGATCCTCGTGGGGCTATGAAACCAGGTCCATTAGGGCAACACATGGGACATCTCCAGTGGGTGATTTTGACTCAAGAATGCCTCATTGTCCAGGCCAAATTTTCTTGAAACTATACTTCAGTCTGAAGCTCTTTCTCTTGAATCCTCCTTCTTATTCCCTCCTTCTCTTGATTTTCAGAGATAGTACTTATTACTTTTTGAAGTAATACCCCTCCTTCCTGGCCTTCCTCTGCTTCCTCCTTCTTTATCTTCCACAAGCATCCTCCCTAGTACATCTTTTGCACATCTAATTTTATCTTGGAGTCTGCACCTCAGAGGATACAAAATATATGTGGATACACGTGGTCCTGAGAGTTGTCTGAGAATGTGCGTAGAAGCTGAGTATTTAGGACAGACTCATATACCACCTGAAAAGTAAATAGGGTGGCATCCAGAGCCATGTGGAGCATAGGTAGGTTCTGGCTCAAGCTGGGGCCCACTTGATACAGATTTCATTGATGTTGACCTGGGCAAACATCAACTGTAGGGGTAGACTTGCAGGTTCTAAGATTTAGGTTTTTAGGAAGATATGGGGGGAACATTGCCTGCAAGTAAGTGGAATTGTGTGGTTACTGCTAGGTTGTATTGACTCTCCGCAGAAGGATATTGAGAAATTGAGGGCACTTAACAAGCAGTTAAAGGCTAAGTGTGAGAGCCAGATGGCCTCTTTGGTAGCTTACAAAGAGACGAGGACCTCTTTGCAAAACAAACAAAGCTAAGCAGCAGACTGAGAAACTGATCAACTCACAAAACTCAAGAGACATTTGAATGCTCCGTCAAGGCTGCACAGAAATACCTGAGACCCTGAAATGTGGGACAGGGACATTAAGTGAATGCCTCTGTTGACCTGGTTCTGTAGACTTTCTGTCTTAGAAGGTTGGGCCGTTACAACAAAGTGTCACAGAATGGATGGCATATAAACAACAGGAATTTATTTTTCATAGTCTGGAGACTGGAAGTCTGAGATCAGGGTCCCAGCGTGGTCAAGAAAGAGCCCTCTTCCCAGTTGCAGACTTGTTGTGTCCTCACATGATGGAAGGTGCTAGGGAGCTTGGTGGCATCTTTTAAAAGAGCACGAATCCTGTTCTTGAAGCCTCAGCCTCATGACCTAATCACTTCCCAAAGGCCCCACCTCCTGATGCCAGCACTTTGACATTAGGATTTCAACATATGAATCCGGGGGGAGAGCAAAAATATTTAGACCATAGCACTCCCCTAAGCCCTCAGAACTTATAGAAATGGATCACTCTGTCCTAGTAAGAGCCTACTAAGAGACTGGCTTGGATGGGGCAAGTTACCGCTAGGGTGGCTCTTAAAAGTCTGGGCAAAGTGATGAACAGTGATGAGTGAAGAGGAATTGCTTGAGTTTCTCTGGCACGTGGTAGAGAAAGAAGAAAGAGACTAAGGGAACTGGACATGCTAGAATGGATATATAATATAAAGCCAGAAGACCTTCCAGGGGAATATGTTAGATGGGAAGGCCAAGGTGACACATAATTTTCCAAGGCCATCAAAAATGTGCTGGGGAGAAGAGTAGCAATATCACAACATCACTGAGTTCAGTGCTGGCTCTCCTCTGCAGATCAGGACCGGTGGTAAGAAAGATCGACACATAGCTGGACTTATTAACATCCATGGCATTGATGCCCATCTACCCCCTGGTAATAGAGGCCAAGTGGTGCCATTTTCCTGTCTGATACTAGGAGGTCATAATTACCATGATGACCAGCAAGGTCAGAGGTGTAGCCAAGGAGCTTGACCCACAAGAAACTGTGGAGATGTTTAATAGATCATGGAACACCTAGGGCCAAAATAAGTGGGCAGTCAACAAGGGTTCTTCTTAAAAATACAGACATAAAAAAGCAAGAATGGGAGAGTGGCAGCTGAGGGTAGTACACAACACAAAGTGGCAATCCCTTGCTTGATTTGTTGATCTAAGTCAGTCAAATATTAGATCTGAAAGCCATCGGCTGACGAGGTAGCTGGGTCCCTAGGAAAAAGAAATCTTGATACTTGATGTGACAAGTATATGCCACAGCAATTCTGTAGGTTTTCTCTCTGAGACCTGCAGCTGTAGCCAGCTTCAGGAGTGTGGACTGAGCTCTGCACTTTGAAGGGCTCTTCACTTGACTTAATGCTATTTTGTCACCATCTCGAAACTCTTAATTTTAAACAAGTGGCCCCACATTTTCATTTGTATTGGACCCCACACATTATATAGGCAGTCTTACCCACAGCTATTGCCTGGGTAACTATACATTGGGTATAGAAGGTCTGAGTTGACATCGATGCCCAGAAACTTTAAGTTGAGATTACTCTCTTACTCTTAAAGACTAAACTCCCTGTTGGAGTGGGAGCTCATGTGATTAGATAATAAGTGGAATCTTGGTTCAAATCCAGCACACAATGGGTTCACTGTGTCTGGAGACCGAACCTGTGGCCATTTTTCCAGTCATCAACTATTTAATTGGAATTAATATACTTGACAATTAGACTGATGCCCACACTGGGTTCTTGGCCTTTAAAGAAAGAGTGATCAGACTGGGAAACGTTAAATGAAAACCTCTGAACCTGCTCATTCAGTCAAGGGAGTAAATAAAAAAGAAAGTCACATTCCAGGAAGGATGGTGATTAGTGCCATCATTAAAGAGCTAAAGGATATAGAACAGGGATGACAGGAGTATCTCAAACATATCTCTGTTTAATTTCTCAAAATGGTCCTGCCATATTGAGAACTCAGATCTATCCTGGAGACTAAATGTAAACTCTTGAAAGCTCATTTAAGTAGTAGCTCTGATTGCAACTGCTATGCCAGAGATGATATCTTTGCCAGAGCAAATTTACAAGGTCTCAGGTACATGATATGCAGCCATTTATTTGGTAAATTCATTCTTGTCAATTCTGATTATAAAGGAGGATCACAAACAGGTCATATTCACATAGGACATGCAACAATACTCATTTATAGTTTTGCCTCAGGGTTATGTTAACTCTCCTGCTCTTTGTCATATTGTAGAATGAAGGTATCTGGGCTGTCTGGTCGACCCACAGAACATCACACTGATGGTGCTAAATGAATAATATCATGCTGATCAGTCAGGACAAACAACAGGTGGCCTTGCTGGAAGCCTTGATAAGATACATGTGCCCCAGAGCTATAGGAGATAAACTCTACAAAGATTCAGAATCCTTCACTTCAGTAAAGTCTTTAGGGATCCCCTCGTTAGGAGTTTGCCAGAATATACCTTCCAAAATAAAAGAAAAATTGCTGCATCTTGTATCTCCTAACATGAAGAAGGAAGCAGAGAGCCTGATAGCTCTTTTTGGGTTCTGGAGGAAACACATCCCATGCCTAAGAATAGCACTCTGGCCCATATCCTGGGTGCTCTGGCCCATATGCTAGATGACAGAGAAGACTTCAGGGATCTGGTGGGAAAATATGTAGGATGGAGCTTATGGTAAGTTCCAGGAGGAGAATCACAATGAAGACCCTGATATTCTGGAGTATGTTCACACCATACGTAGCAGACAAAAAAAGACTTTTGGTAAAATGACTCCTTCTGTGTTATTGGGTCTTGGTAGCAGCAGAATAGTTGGCCATGGGGTACTAAATGGCCCTGTCTCTATAACTGCGTATCATTAGCTGGGTTATTTCAGTTCTTCTGTGTCATAAAGTCAGCCTCGCATTTGTCAAGCAAAAGATGAAAATGGTACATCTAGATTGGGCTCAAGCAGGACCAGAGCTTTGTTAGCTGCATGCACAGATAACTCAGATCCACCCTCCCCAACACCTACAGCAGTTGTACCAACAGCCTTCCTGTACTTTGCACCAAAGACTAACTGAAGGAGGTGGAAAAGCCTCTCCATGGTCTCCAGACACAAACAACCAGCTATGACTTTGAATAAGGAAGAGATGGGAGTATCCAAGAGATAAAGGGAAGACAGTGCATTTAGGTCAGAGTGGGGGGGTGGAGATGACACCAGAGGATAGTGACATTTTCAGGAGCCATGTTATACCAAGCCACAAAAGGAGTTGGGTCTTATTTTAAGAGGAATAGAAAAATTTTGAAAGATTTCACACAGAGACGTGACATGATCCAAATAATGTTTTAAAAAGATTAATCTGTCCTGCCTGCCTGTGGAGAATATTCTGGAGGTGGGGCAAGAGTGGACCAGGAAGATTAGTTAGGAAACAAGTAGATTAATAGCAATCCAAATCAAGACAGGCCCTCAGTCTACCCTCTGAATGGGTTACATTGTCTATCTTTGAGTGGGAAGTAGCTAGGTAGGTGGATGACACAACCTCTCTCTTACAGCTCACATTCCGGTGTCTGACATTCCGACCAACTCAGTTTCCAAAATATATGTAGTATGGTATCCATATAGTTCGGCAGGATCAGTACACATGTAATAGTAAGAGCTTGCCCTCTGTGCCATATCCTCCTAATTATCACTCTTAATATCTTGTCTTTTGAAAGTCAGCTCCTATAGTGAATTGCAGTTTAAATGTATTCCACATGAACCACTGCCCCAGTCCCATATTGAAATAAAACAAGAAAACCTAAGTGATGAAGGGAATTAAATCTCTGTGTATATATATCAGTATATGTGGAATTTCCTACAAAGGGCTGAATGCAATAAATAAAAGAAAAGAATAAGCTCCCAGTTAGACTTGCTGAGCCAGTGGGGTTGCCTGGAGGTGCTAGCCATACAGGGCAAAACTTCCCCAAAGAATAAAGAAACCTCAAGAACATTCCTTTACCCTGCATTTAGTCCATCAGATTACTCTTTTGAAAAAACATCAATGGGTGATACTAACATATGTGTTCTAACGAAAGCATTTTACTGCAGTTCTTATTTACTATTAATGATGTCAACACTTTCCATATGACTTTTGCAAGAGGAAAAAGGAGAAGCATTCACTTGAATAAACTAGGCTCAGGATTTATTCTGTGTTACATGAAACATACTTGTCATCCATGAATAGAAAGAACTCTAAAGGGAGTTTTAAAGACACAATCAAGATTTATATTAAAATAATTTCTTGTTTATAGTTTGAGGATTTTTCATTCATCTGCACTAAATGGTTAGGATGCAATGATAAGAAAATGCAATGATACATTCAGGCTGGTGGTATCAAAACTAGATAGTAAGAGAAGGGCAAAGAAAAAAAAATCATTTCATGAAACCATAGTATCTTTTCCTTGAATCCTAAGATCAAAACAAGTTGTACCCATTCATTAAATCCATACTTGCTGTTCCAAATTTTGGGGGAAATAGCTTCGTGTATTACTGAGAGGCAGGGAGTTTGTGAAGTTTTTGAAATGTACTCTTTTGGTTTTAATATTGAAATGCTATGAATGTGGGTTTCTTTGGAAAGATATTAAAATATTCTTAATTATAATCTTGACAGAATAATCGGGGCTTAGTGTTTGGGTAACAAATTATGCCATTGCTGATTGGAGCTCTAGCTTCAAGTTGAAAAAAAGAAAAATATAGGATAAAATATCTTCAGGGACAATTTATGTAAATAGCTGATAATGTGTTTAAACCACATTCTGTCTTAAATTTGTTTGGAAATGAGGTACAAAATGAACCAACTCAAGTTAAATAAACAGCCCAAGAAAGTAAAATATATAAAATGTGTTTACATCACCAGCATTCTGGGATTTTGATCTGTCATGGTCCAATGCCTTCATCATTGCCTTGTCTTCTTGTGTTTCTCACTGTGAAAGACATCCTGGCCTCAGCCACTGTGGTTTATCACATGTCCCAGAATTTAGCCCTCTGAGCTGCAGGACAAATCACAAGAAAACTCATTTCTAGAATTCTGATGACAGATGAGCTGGGAGGATGACAGTTAAGGAAGCGAAGTTCTTATGGAGGGCTCTCCCACTGCTCTAATGCCTTACAGATCCTCTTTCCTCAGTCTGATGTCATACTTAGTAATGGTGTCTCCTTAAGACTTTCCTGGGGGGGGGGTGGTTAGGGTATCCACCTCGTCTACCTCTAACACACACACACACACACACACACACACACACACACACGTCCCTCTCTCTCTTTCTTCTCTGTTTCATATAGAAATTTGATTACATCTATAATAATTTTATTTTAAAAAGGCCAGTTATAGTGGTTAATTAACTCATAACCTGAGAATTTGCTGTAATCAGAAATCTTTCCATCTTAAACAATTTAAAACTTTTTACTTCTTTTTGTAAGGGCTAACTATCCTAAGTTCACTGTTTTTTTCTTCAAGTCCAGTGAAATTTTATGTTTGCTAGCCTTTCATTAAATTTTACCACAAAATAATAGAATATTAGAACCATGAGTTTTGAGAGACTGTATGTGGTATTCAAAAACATTTTATGCTGATTTTAAAAACCATATAAATACATTAAAGTGAAAAACATTATTATCCTGCTATCAACTATTTTATGTTTTGGCATTTCCTTTTTGACTTTGTATAAAGGCACACAAATTTATGTATGTACAAGATTTTTGAAAATACATGTGTGTGTGTTTTCATAATGATACATACACTGTTATTATATATTCTGCTTTTTCATTTAACCTTATATTAGGATAAATTTTTGATACTTATAGTTGTCATAATTATCATTTTTAAACTACTTTATGTCTATTGACATGAAATAGTCCCACTTAGCCATTATACTACAATAAAAATTTTAACTTTTTTTCAATTTTTCACTGTTGGGAAAAAAATTGCAATAAATACCTTTCCACAAATAACCTTTCTTCTAATGAGTTAATGTTTTAAAATAAACTTTCTATTTTGAAATAATTTTGGTTTACAGAAAAGTTGTAGATAGCAGAGAAGTTACCATTACCTTTCACACAGCTTCCCCAAATGTTAACATCTTACATAACCATGGTACATTTGTCAAGATTTTAAAAAATCAACATTAATTAAACTAACTAAACTACAGACTCTAGAAAGATACACAAGCTTTTCCACTAATGCCCTCTTGAAACTATTGGTTGATGTCTTTTAAAAATTCCAGAAAACTGTCTGTGTATTTTAAAATATTGACTGTACTCCATTCCCCCTTTCTTCTAACTTCTTGTTCACATTTTTAAAAAATCTTTCTCCTTCTATGTTTCATTTTGGTCCATATCTTCGTGTTTACCTTTTAATCTTTTAATTCTCTTATCTGCTCTATCCATCTGCTGCAAAGCTCATCTCAGGTTTCTTTTCTTTTCTTTTTTGTTTTAATTATTGTATTATTTTTACATCTAGAAAAAATTATTTGGTATTTAAAAAAAATGGGGGCACCTGGGTCGTTCAGTCTGTTAAGCGTCTGCCTTTGGCTCAGGTCATGATCTCAGGGTATGGGATAGAGCCCCACCTCGGGTTCCCCGCTAAGCTGGGAGACTGCTTCTTCCTCCCCCTTGCTCATGCTCTCTCTTTCAAATAAATAAATAAAATCTTTAAAAAAAAATAATAAAGTGTTGAGAATCAACTTTAAAAAACAAGCAAAAAAATGTGGTGGTTGTTTATATTTTTTTACTCCCACATGTATTTTTCATGCTCGCCTTTCATTTCTTTAAATATATAATGTCTTAGTTATCTATTGCATAACAAATTAGCAAAACTAATTAAACTTAGCAGCTTAAAAAAACACATACTAATCAATTTCCAGTTCCTCTGGGTCAGGAATCCAGGCACAACCTAGCTGGGGCCCCTGCTTCAGGGATCCTCACAAGGTCTCAGTCAAGCTATCAGTCAGGGCTTTAGCTGTATCTCAAGGCTTGATTCATGTAGTTATTTGCTGGATTCAGTTCCTTCCAAGCTGTTGGATCGAGGGCCTTGGTTTGTCATTGGCAGTTGACTGTAGGTCACACTCAATTCCTTGCCACATCAGCCTCTTAAACATCAGAACTTCCTTCTTTAAAGCAAGCAAGTGAAGGAGGCATGAGAGAGAGCTAGCAGGGCAGAAGTCACGCTCACACATAATCATGGAAGTGACATTCATCACTTCTGATGTCTTCTATCGTCAGAGCAAGTCCCCACATCGGCATTCCCACACAAGGAGAGAGAATTATGCAAGTGCATGAATATTAAAAGGTGAGAACTATGAAGGGCCATTTTAGAAAACTATCACAATTAACTAGATATTTTATAGAATTTACCTAGCAATTCCAGTATCTGAAGTCTTTTCAGGCCCAGTTCTGCTCTATTGGTTTTACTTTTCACTCATGGTGACTTGTTTCCTTGTATGTTTTGTTACGATTATTATTTTTTTAAAGTAGGCTCCACACCCAATGTGGGACTTGAACTCATGATTAAAAGTCGGATGTTCTACTGCCTGACCCACCCAGATGCCCCATGCTTTGTTATTTTTGACTATGAGCTCTTCATTTTAATCAATTTTAATATTGGATTTATTTATTTTTTCAAGTGCTCTACTAACCTATCTATTCAGTAGCTGACTGTATAGTTTAAGATAAATTCTCAGTAGAGACTTGGCTTGAAAGTTAACTGTTGGAGCTGATCACAGAAAGAGGAAGAGGGATTTTGATTTGTTTTGTCTCTGACTTCTTTTTGGTTAGAATGAAAAGGAGAACTTATTTTCCAGATGAAGGCTGAAGTCCTGAGTCATTGAGTGATGTATATACTTTTGGTATACTTCTCCTAACAAAAATTTTCTTGAACAACATGGGTTTGAACTGTGTGGGTACACCTATATGCAGATGTTGTTGTTGTTGTTAAATACAGTACCATAATGTATTTCCTCTTCCTTATGATCTTCTTAATAACATTTTCTTTTCTCTAGCTTACTTTTTTGTAAGAATACAGTATATAATACATGTAACATACCAAATATGTGTTAATCAATTGTTTATGTAATTGGTACATCTTCTGGTCAACAATAGGCTATTGGTAGTTAAGTTTTTTG
Source organism: Ailuropoda melanoleuca (assembly GCF_002007445.2). Classification (NCBI taxonomy): domain Eukaryota; kingdom Metazoa; phylum Chordata; class Mammalia; order Carnivora; family Ursidae; genus Ailuropoda; species Ailuropoda melanoleuca. The sequence continues at coordinate 75,163,200 of NC_048218.1, forward strand.
AGGAGTCAAAAGTTATATATGGATTCTCAACTGTGTGGGGAATTGTTGTCCCCAACCCCCATGTTGTCCAAGGGCCAATCGTAGTTTAAAGGAAAAGCTATGTAGGTGAAATGCCTAAGTTGGAAGATAGTGGGAAGGGAAGGAATGCTGGGATTTCAGGACCGTGCTGTTTTGCCCACGAAGGCAGTAACAACTGGGTTAGAACAAAACTCTCAAAAGTGACTACCACTTGTTTACATGGGGCTCCAACGGTTTCTAGTAAAAGAAAAGCAGAAGTCAGTTTGAGCCACTAATCTCTCACCTCCTTTGGCAAACAAAACAAAACAAAATAAACTCTCAAGGGAATAAATTCTTCTGCCTTCCCATGCTTTTCTTAAGAAAAACTAGAATTAGTAATTGTATATTTACCAAAGAAGAAGTAGGTCTTAAGTTAAACTTGGATTAAAAGAAGATAACAAAACCTCAAAGACACACATTGATCACACAGTCCAACTTCTTCACCTTCTAGGTGAGAAAAGACAAGCCCAGAGAGGGACAGTGACTGGCCTGGGAGCACACAGGGGGTTAAGAAGCCAAGCTGGGATTAGCACTGCAGCCATCTGCTTCTAGTCCCATATGGGTTCCACTGCTGCATTATCGCTTATGTAGAAGGGAAGAGAAATACACACTCAGCATTTCAGGAATCAGCACATGGGCTTGTCCCCCTATATAACAGGTTTTCAACCTTTTTATATTCCTAGCAACTGAGCCCTGGGAAAAGAGACTCTATCTTTTTGCATTAGATGTTTCTCCTTTAGAGCTCATTTACTCATGCAGCTGAAAAGTGCAGAAATTCGTAACCCAGGAGGGTATCTGTTGCAGCACACTGGCTCTGTGCTATTAAAGAGAAGCATGTGCCTCTATTTTAACAGCATACTGTTCGTTATTAAATAGCAGACTCTAGGAGCTCTATAATTGAACATCAGGCGATCCAGAATTTACGAACGGAACTTTTGGTACAAAAAGAGAGTGTGTGAAATCAGTGTCATGATGCAACAGCCATTCCCTACAGCTCAAAGAGGAGGCTTAAAAGCACAGTAAAAGAGAATTAATATTTTCTGGCACGGAGGCCTCTCTGGCTGCACAAGGTGATTTTACTGTGCATTATACTTTAATTATAACTGCGCTTTAGCCATCTGCTCTACTTCATTCCCTAATTATAGATGCAAAAAGCATTTCACAACTCCCACCCATAAAAAAAGATCTGAGGGATTTCATGGCAGACTTGCTCTGAGCTCCTCCCTCCTTTCTTGGCCTGTGCACTCTCCCTTCAACGGTACACTTGAATAGACCAAGAAAATGTTTCTGATGCACTGATCATGTCAGAAGGTCTGGAGTGTCTGCGCTTGTTCCATTCATTAATTATCCTCTTCTACTGTTATTATACACACTTTGGCCAGTTTCCTATGCCATGGCCATATGTGACTTGCTAGTCACATATCTTTCTTTTTATTTTTAATTTTAACCATTTTCTTTATTGGGGCATAATTGCATACAGCATTATATTAATTTCAGGAGTACAGCATAGTACTTTAGTATTTGTATATATCACAAAATGATCACCACAATAAGTCTAGTTAACTTCTGACACATCTCTTCTATATCCACTCTCCTCCCTAAAAAATCATTTAAAAATTAGTCTTTTTATTTTATGTATTTTACTTTATTTTATTTATCTCCAATGCTATCATTTCAAGCATCTCAAACTTTCAGAGAACCCTACCAGAAAGCTGTTTTTGTCCTCATTTTTTTTTTTCCTAGTGGACAGGAGAGATTTCAAGACTTTAAAGGTTTTGCTGTTGTTGTTTTTAAAGATTCATTTATTTATTGGGGGGGCAGAGGAAGAGGGAGAGACTTTTTTATTAAGATTTTATTTACTTATTTAGTTAGTTATTTATTTGAGAAAGAGAAATAGCAGGGGGGATGCAGAGGAGAGGGAGAAGCAGACTCCATGCTGAGCTCAGAGCCCCATGAGGGGCTCAATCTCACCACCCTGACATCACGACCTGAGCTGAAATCAAGAGTCAGATGCTTCACTGACTGTGCCACCTGAGCACCCCCTAAAGATTTTCTTTAAGATGACACAGTTTGTCAGTGGCTTGAAATCACATCTGTAGGTATCAGGCCCCGCTCTCTCTCACTCATCACTGTCATGTATCATTTGAAAGTGGTATTTAAATTCCCACTGGGAGCACTGAGGTGTGCTGGAGCCAGCTCACAGAATGTCGCAAGAGCAGACTGTATAGAACTCTTTCCAACCAGTCACTCATGTCCGTAGCTTGAAGTTGGCCATGGTGAGAGTACAGAATTGGCACACACTACAAATCAGAGCTCCCCCTGCTTCTCTCAGAGCCAGGTACTATCTATCCACTTACTGGAATCCACAGAATATGGGAAATAAATCTATGCATTCTCAGAAAAATAACATGATTTGGGACGCAATGACCTCTTTATCTCTGGATTTGAATACTGTGCATATGGACACTCCTCATGGGTGAGGAAAAGCTAAGCTCAACTAAATTTTCTCTCATGACTCTTTCAATATTCTAAAACTAAGATAGGCAAAAGAGGACTCTTACTCAAGGTGGTAAATTCAGAATTTTTGAAAAGTTTTCATGGTTTTGTAAAAGCAATCATCAGATTAGGAGCTTAGGTGTCCAGCATCACTCAGGATGATATACAACAGTCCCAACGCAGGGACTTCAGGGAAATAACAGCTTGTTTGCATTCAAGTTCACTCCAATTGGACATGTGAAATATGTGAGGGAATGCTTTCCAGAAGCTAGATTCAGGCATTTCTGAGGAAAAGGAAATGAACACATGTGGCTTTTTCAAGGGTGCTAAAAAGAAACAATTTAGAGATTCCCTATTTCCCTCTCACCCAAAATTCGTGCAAATTTGCACGAAAGCACAAGATTGCAGTTCAAATCCAAAAGCAAAGCCATTAACACACACACCCCCCAAACCTGAACTGAAGTAGTGTTTAAAACATCAACTATGAAACCAAAAATAAGCACCGACTTTCTAGACAGAAAATGAAGTGTAAGCTTTTTATCAAACATCTAGTGCAAATCTCAAATCACAAAGTAATAGAAGCACAACACTAAAATTCAGCATATGTTACACTGATTAGAGATTCAATTAGGTTCTCTATATAGCAAAGACAGCTGCATCAGATGGTATGTATGCTTCTTAATGGACATTTGAATTTATATATGTGCTGATCTCCAAAATTTATTTGTGGTGACCTCAAAAGTACTTAGTCAAAGCCAATAGAAGGATTTAGTATTAATATGCAATTGCCAGATTCTGCAGATGTGTTTTTTCAGGCATTGTTGGATCTACCTTGGAGGGTCCCTAAAAGGCAAGTTTATTCAATTAGTAGAGCATAGTGCTGACAGTCAGGAGTTGTAGTAGTCCTAGATCTGAAATTAATTAGAATAAAGGCTTTAGAGAACATCTAAAGCAGTGGGGAGCAGTATAAAGAGGCAGTAGATGTGTCACGAAGAGAATGGATTTAGGAGCTGGACTGCTTGATTTGACCACTATCTGTGTTACCTACTAGCTCTCAGACTGGGGCAAAATGTTAAACTTCATGTCCTTCGGTGTTCTTAATACTACAGGTACTATAACAGAGCTGCCTTCTTCTAGGGTTTATGGTAATAGTTAAAGAATTATACATACAAAGTGTTTAGAATAGTATCTAACATGTAGTAAGTGTCTAATCAATGTTGACTTTTAACCCACTTAAGCTCCTCATTTTACAAGATGAAAAACTGAAGCCTGGAGAGGTTAAATAAATGTATTATTTGAAATCACATGGCAAATTAGAGGTAGAATTGGAATTCGCATTGTTCCGCATTGTTCCGCCACCTTCTCTAGTAATGCCGAATAGGTTATTTACATTTATTCAACTAAGCAAGTCTTGTCAAACTCTTCTGGGAGTTAGGATTCTCTGAGAACTTCCTCCAATACAAAAGTAAATAACAGATTTAATTCTCAAACAATGTCTTATGATTCCAGATGAATTGTTTTCACCTCTTCAACATGCTACTACGTCTCAGTTATGTGTTTTTGGAATGGTATCTTATTCATTTGTTTGTGAAATAGGAAAAATTCAACAACAGTAACAGAAAAGATTCCAGAAAGCTGATGTATAGGAATGACGTAAAAGTGATTCTATCATGCTTTGCATTCAAAAGAGGAAAGAGCAAATGAAGTACAAAATTGGGTAAACAATTTTCAGATTCAATGCAGACAATGACCGAGCCATCTACCAAAGAGATTGACATGGGGGCTTGCTCCATGTCCCAAGAGAAAGGAAATTCTCCTGAAAGAACTATAAAATATGGATTAGCACCACAGAACCTATAATGGTTTGGCTTTGGTAAACTCCTTAATCTGCAGTCCCAAAAACAGCTCTTAAAGAAGTTGCCAGACCTCATTGAACATTACTATCACTATTCTGCTCCAGCTGCTGTTGCTATCAACGATGTTGGTTTCCTATCATTATTCACTTTGCGTTTTCTTCCACTTCTGAAAGAAAGATTATTAATTCATTACTTTCTCAGTATACTCCAGTTTCAAGAGGATGGTGGTGGAGAAGAACAGAAATCAGGTTGTGGTTATAAATCTAATGCCCTGATAAATTATGGGAATCAATGGGTCCAAAGAGTTCATAGAGTCTGAAATCCAAGATTATTGATACCTTTCTAGGCCCAGATGGATACAGGTGTGAGATTGAGACAGTGATGTGGCTGGTAGCAGCAGGAAACTGGCCGAAAAATTGGTCAAAGTCACCTGGGGAGGGGAATATAATGTTGAAGCAAGTTCTGAGTTCGGGGATAAGAGAGCTGAAAGAAGGTCAGAGAGCTGGAGGAACTCAGAGCTATGCTGGGGAATTACCCAAACCTGTTTGAGCTCTTCAGTTTCTGCTTTGCTATGGTCTAGGTCATGATACCCCATACAAAACCTTAGCAGTTATGGCTCAAAACATAGGGAACTCTCCTCTGGATCTACCTTCTACTTGTTGTCTCACAAGAGTTAACTCACCTTGGGACTTCCAGGTTCCTTGTCATAGATGCAAGAAGCTCTATGAGTCTGGTTTCTGCCTCTGTCCAGACTATTCAGATGGATGCCTTACCCCTGAATATGGTCTTTCAGGTTTTTGTTTTTTTTTTTTTTTTTACTTTATACATCTCAGACCACAGGCCAGGTTGGATCAACACCTACCACAGGCTCTGGAATTCTAGCTTATGTCCAGCCCTCTGGTTCTCACCAGGCAAGGTTCACCTGGACATGGTTTCTGGTGGTACTGCTGTCACTGTTTATTAACCAGGCTCATATCCTGGTCTCAAGGTGCTATGTAATGCTTCATAGTGTTTTAATAAGCTTATGTACTATAAGCCCTGGGTTTCCTTCTATATAAATTAGATAATCTTTGACCTTATCTGTCTTGAGGTTCGTGGAGCTTATCGCATCTGTAGTTTTATATCTTTTACCTCTTTAGAAAAATTGCTAGAATTTCTTCCAATATTTCTTATGTTTCTCTCTCTCTCTCTCTTCCTTCTGTATTCCAATTTTATGTTAAATTTTTAAAACTTTTGTCTTATTTGTTTCTTAGATGCCTTTATTTATTTTTCATCTTTTTTTTTTCTTTTGGTGCTAAGATCTGGATATTTTCTGATGACCTGTCATTCAGCTCACTTATATTCTGTTGTTTTTCTTTTAATCTGCCTCCAATCCCATCTACTCAATTTGTAAGTCCAGTTTAGTATTTTACAGTTCTACAATTTCCATTTAACTTTAAAAAATTTTTAAATTTATGAAGAAATTATTTACCTTTTTTTCTCTGTTATCATCTATATTAATCTTAGTTATTTATAAGCCCTTGTCTGCTAACTACAAGTAAGTCTTATATATAATAATATATCATTATGTACCTGTTCCTCTAAGGTTTTAGTCATTTTATATTGTTTTTACCATGTTTTGTAATTTTTAATGTAATTTTAGATACTTTGGGTGAAACATTTTGGGAATTCTGAATAATGTTATCTTCCTCCAAATAGGATTAAGATTCCTCAGGCAGGCAGACGGTATCTGCACATAATCTTCATCCTTTCAAGGACTGGTTTTGAGCTTTGTTAGGTCAGGTCTGTTTCAGCTTTGCCCATACTTTAAAGGCATAACTTTAACTCTTAATGCCTAATTATTTCACCCAGATCTGGTACTTTCTGATGTCTCAACGGAAAGCCTGAGTATTTACTCAGGCTCCCCCATCTTGGTGGGGTTTGAGCTCCAATCTCTGTGCTCTCAACACTTCATGGTTATTTAGATCTCTGATCATGTCTTCAATCTCCACACTAGTCTTTCTTCTGAATTTCTAGTCCTGCATTTCATGCCCAGTTTTGGAGTTAGCCAATAACACCAATGAAATATATAGATTATATGTTGGGGTTTGCTTGTAGGGTTTCCACTTGTCTGTGATTTTTTTTACCTTAAATCCTAGTCATTTCGTAGTAACAAACTCCAACCTGTGGCTCCTCTACCTGGTAAGACTAGTGCTTTCTACTGGAGCTCTCCACCACCCATCCCCAGATGTCCTGCAGTGTAAATGAGAAACTTCTTCCAGGGAAAATGTCAGATCAATAGTTATGCTCTTTTTCTTTCAGGGTTCACAGCCCTGGAATTACACCTGCATCATTTGTTCTTAAATTCCTTCTAATATTTGTTGTATATATAAATGTAAAATATACATATTTTTTGATAGGTATATTTTCCAGTACAATACAAACTTTTCTATCATGGTTGACATCCAAAGTTACTAGGCAACTTTAAATATGTAAATAAATGTTTCTTTCATAATCCATATATATTTTAACTTATTTTCAGTTTTAATTAGATTTTGAGATGGCTTAGGGGGAAAAAAGGCCATTTGTGAAATTTGTTTACTAAATAGAAATGAAAAATACAGTATTGAGCAAAAATGAAGTAAGCAAACATATAAACTAGAAGGGTTGATATCATTCTATGAGTAAGTATCATATTTGGATCTGAGTGTCTAGGTAGCCTAGACAAAAAAGGAAACATTATCCAATACATAAATCTCATTACCAAAAAGGGATACTACTTTGCTACATATGCTCCTTACACAGAAAATACAACTTTTCATAGTCTGGAATATTGAAAATAAAATATTTTGAGATTTTCTATAAATGTTTTATCTAAAATGCTGAAATAGTTTCTACATTAAAAGCCAAAATGGCGTCATTACATAATAACAGAATAAGCATATATTAAATGTCTATGTAATAAACATAAAATATATGCTTATTCTGTTATAAAGAATGACACCAGATGTGACCAGATGACACCAGATGATTTACCAAAACCCGAAGAATAATACAAGCTTCTCCTACCTTATTTTTGTATATTTTCCTTCTTATACCCATAGAAATTCCAATAGAGTATAAATAATGAATGGAAATCCATATTTACTTCATTATGCATTTGATTTTTAACAATAATATCTAAAGGCACTGAGGTATTGAGGCACTGAGGAAATATCACCAGATAGATGATAGATAGATAGATAGATAGATAGATAGATAGATAGATACAGATGTAATCTCAACACTAGTCTGATGAACTCAGAAACAAATATGTAGGCAGACTGACATCAAGATATCAACATATTGCTAACAGAAAGATTATACAGAAGGGGTCTGGTCAAACTTTCTCCATGCTGCTGTAAAGCTGTCCTATTAGTCGATGCAGCTAAGTTTCTAACTTAAGTATAGTCGTGCTTGCTGAATGAGTGGATGCATGAATGAATGAATAAATAGATGAAAAAGTGAATGGATTTTGGCTCCACACTTGAGGACAGTGCTCACCTCACAGATGGCAGTTAAGTGACCCCAGCTGTGGGATTTGGAGAGCTTGGTGGGTGATGAACCAGGCATCTCAGTACTCTGCTTTCCAATTCCATCGGCATCTTTTATAAGCCATCTGTAACATTACAGTGATACCTCAATTAACAAAGCCTTTGGAACAACGCTCCTTTATAATCAAGTTGGCAGCACTGACAATAGCTCATAAACATGCAAAGCATGCTACCATGTGTCATTCAGCTCGGTGACAATGTTCCAATTAAGCTGCATGTATGCACATGGCAAAATATTGTTGTGCAGAGCTACCATGGGCACACACAGCCAACAGAAATGATCCCAGTAGTCCTGTGGTATTGTTCAGCTTGTCCTCCCTCCTTGGCTTTTTATTTTCTCTCCAATCTCTGTTCCACATTTAATGCTCCTATCTCCTTCTGTTCTGCAGTAGCTTATCCCAAACTTATCAAAAGAAAAAAAGGAGGTCCTGTGGGTAGCTATTCGTAACTGTGGCTTGCCTGACTGACCTCAGTTCCAGCTCACATTTGTGCACTAGGCAGTATGCATTCTAGAACCATGCCTGCCAGTAGCGCTGGGATGGACGACAACTGTTTTACAAAGTGCACTGGAAAGAGCATCACGTGTTCTATGTCACAAAGGCTCCAGTGCTAACTCCTATTCTCTTCCTCTGCCAGTCTTTGTTGCTGAGCCTTGATTTCCACACTTGCAAAATAACACTGATGATCTCTAAGAATCTTTCTAGATACAACTTTCTAGTATTCAAAATCCATTACTGAAAACATACAGAAAAAATTAATTGCCTCTCTCCAAGAGTTGCAAGTATTGAAAACGCAAATTCTGGCTGATGCTGTCTATGGTTCTGAGTCACAAAAGAAAACAGATTTTGTTGATGATACTCCTCTTGAAATATAAAAGACATTCTCTCTGGGATGCTTAATAATCCCTTCAGGAAAAAAGCAGAGAATTACAAAACTAAGTGGCGTGACACCACTGCTATCTTCCCAAAATCTGGATAGAAGTTTCAAGAGTCAGGACATGATTCACCGTGTTCTTTTTTCCCTGCCCCTGCAATCATGGAAACGTGTATCAAAATGTAGGCTCCATTAGCCTTTGTCTCTGAGTTTTTGTAATAAGCTTGTCTTGTCCACTCATTTCACATAACATGTGAAAGAAAAATTCTGTAGCACTAAAAGGCAACGTGAACTGTTGTGAACTGTCAAGCCCAGCTTTCTCCCATTCTGATTCTCCTGCCCTCCTATCAACCTGAAGTGCTTGGGAAGGTGGAAAGAGGAAAAATTTTTTTTAAGATTTTATTTATTTATTTGAGAGACAGAACACGGGAGACAGCAGAGAACACAAGTAGGCAAAGTGACAGGCAGAGGGAGGAAAAGCAGACTCTCTGCTAAGCAGGGAGCCTGATGTGGGGCTCCATCCCAGGACCCTGGGATCATGACCTGAGCCGAAGGCAGACACTTAACTGACTGAGCCACCCACGCGCTCCGGAAAGAGGAAATCTAAGCACACTATTTGCTAGTGCTGGAATTGTCCTGTTGGGACTGCAACACTGGGTGTTTTGCCTGCAACCTTTGGGAGAGAACATACCAGAGGCTGGTCCTGAGCTTAGAATTTTGCTACTGTGAAGGTAGGGGCTTCAAAGTTAGGAAGTCTGTTTTCACTGATGCTAAAATACATGACGGTATTCTTTCTTCTTCTTTCCAGCTATTCTGCCCCTACAGAGTTCTGGAATCTCGGATTGATAAGGACTTGATGAGAAATGTTATAAATGTCCTTTCTGATGCAGAATCTTCCAAACCCCTTTTGAAGTAAAACCCAGCTTTTGCATGAGCTTTCTCCTTTATATGAACCTCACCTCTTCACAATGCAACCAATTCCATTTAGACCTAACATCGACTCGGATACAGTTCTTTTCTCTGTGTTAGAGAGAAATATGCATCACTGCAGTTTCTACCCAATAATATCCTTAATCCTACCTCTTCCGGCCATATTTTAATTCTTTCCCTCACTAGCTCTTAAAATATTTTAAGACAGCAAGAAAATGCCCTAAAATGATGTTCCTTGAAATTTTCTCCCAAAGAAGGAACTTGAGTTACAGAATCAATTTAGAGAGGAAATGGTAATTATAGGGATGTGAAAGGGGTCACAACATTATTCTTATTATTATCATTATTATTATTATTGCAGGTGGAGTAAAAATTAGCAAGAAAGAAGAGAAACCTTCAAGTCCTCATACCTTAAGTGAGTTGGTAAGTCAGTTTGATTCAGCAAAAACATCAAGAAGCAAGCAGCAGTTGGCAGGTGTTCTATTTTGGCAGGGATCGGATATCTTGATTTCACATTCCCCCTTTTTACTCCAATCTCCACTAACTCCCTTTGTTGGTAATTGTCTAAAAGTGGAAAATAAAAGTTCTGCTGCAAACTCTCTGATGACTCGAAAGAGAAGAAAAAAATAGTAAAGTCACAAAGTGACTAAGGATAAACTCATCGATAAACAAAGGGCGGCATTGAGAATGACACATTCAGGGCGCAAAGAAGCGTTTCCTAGGTAGGAAAACAAGCCCCATCTAATACTTCGAAACTTAAAAGGGACAACTGCACGCTCTCTGCCTTTGGATCATACATAGAAATACAAAAGCACAAAGGGAGAGGAATGTGATTAGCAGAGACGTAGGTGAAAGATTGAGGGCTTTTTTTCCCCCCTACCAGAATGATGTGATTATTTGAAAAATAGTACAAATGCTGGCCCTCTCCATGGTAGGATGCTTCCAGATAGATGCAGTAGATTGTGCTGTGGTCAGATCCGACTAAGGGTACAGTTTAGCCACCACGGCTTTCAAGGAAAGTAAACCTCCTGGAAAATTTTAGGAGAAAGTTGATTAGGTTGGTAAGAGAGCAAATATATGCCTTAAGAGAGAGGAATGAAGGCTTTTGAGGATGTTCAAGTTGGATCAGAAAGAGCGCATGAAGAAATGTGAATGGCTCTTCCGGCAAAGAGGAATTAGAACTAGGACAGAGAGGAGAAAGTTTCAGGAAGCCAAAGCAAGGTTCAATATATAAGGAAGCACTTAATGATCCGTAGGAGCTATCTACCAATATAACAGGACATCTCAGACAGTGGAAAATCTGAAGCTGAGAGTCTGTTGTTGGAGATGGTTTTGGGTCAATTCAGGCATCTGGTGAACGTTCCAATTCAGGAGATCCTTAAAATATAAAACATGACCTCAGAACAAAATGGTACATTAAATTTTGAATGTGCTATAGTCTTTTTTTTTTTTAAGATTTTATTTATTTGACACAGAGAGAGAGCACAAGCAAGAAGAGCAGCAGGCAGAAGGAGAGGGAGAAGCAAGCTTCCAACTGAGCAGGAAGCCCATTGTGGGGCTGCATCTCAGGACCCTAGGACCGTGACCTGAGCTGAAGGCAAACACTTAACCGACTGAGACACCCAAGTGCCTATGATGTGCTGTAGTCTTAAGACAAGGCATCTAAGTAGGAGAAAGTGTCCTCAACTAGAATTCTAGTTTATGCTTTCAATGAAACAGTTTTGTGATTTGAGACAAATTACTTTCCTCCTTTGGCTTGTTTTTCCTTCTGTGAAAGACATGGGTTTATACTTAGATCAGTGGTTTTCAAACTTAAAATATTATCCAGAAGTATATGTAATTAAAATAAGTTTAAAAATTTTTAAAGCATTTGAATTTCAGTTCGGACGGAGCCTCCCTTCTCCCGAAGGCATCTCAAGGCAGCCTCTTCACAAGTCCTTAGATTGTCTAAGCAGCATGGATCGATCATAAGCCATCTCCCCACTGATCTCTGAGAACCTACAGTTTGCTGTTCTCATTGTGATCTACTGTCTCCTACGTCACAGAACCAGGGACAGGACTGAGGGCTGTGGAAGCCAGCAGGAAAGTTACTTCAGCAATTGAGATAGTTAGCACACATTCAGACAGAATCGCCTGAACGTACCCTGCATCTTACTGCTTCTGAGACCTTGTTTATTCTTTTTCCCAGGTCTGGAATATATTCCCACTTTTTGGCACTGGCCCAAATCCTACACACTCTTCAAAATCCCCCTCAAACTTCCTGAAGAAAGACTGCACACACCAGTCCCCTTCTCCCGGCTCCTTCGCACCTTCTTGGAACACTGCGTTACAAATGTTTGCTCTGTCACCCGGAAGGATCCATGAACTGCTGAAGGCAGCACAGTGCGAAGCGCTTGGGGTAAGGACTCAGAGCTTCTCCACTTGCTGATTGTGCAAACATGGGTACGTCACTGAAGTTCTTTGAGGTTCAGTTTCTTCATCTGCAAAATGGGACTGGGTGCCCCCATTCTAAAGGGCTTTTTTTGTGAGGGTCAAATGAGATAATGTATGCAAAATATCTGGGAAGGAAAACCTGATGTTATTAATTCTGCTCAACATTTCTTTTGCCCCCGAGGAAAGGAAATTTAAGCATTCCTTGGGGGAAGATGTTTTTGTTTTTCCATGACTTAGATATCTCTTCCTCCTGCATTCCTTTGACTCAGTCATCATTCAATATTTAGAAACACTGGAAAAAAGTAAAAAAGATATTGACTAAGGAGGAGACAGTGATCTCTTTGATTAGCAATGCTTTATAGGTTGCATGTTTATATGTCTGATCTGTTTTGCTCCTTACAACACCCTGTGGTGGACATTATTTTCTTTCACCTACAGCTGGGAAAATGGAGGCTAAGGATTGTTTCTCCCCCACGTCACTAGCTAGGCTAGTTAGAGAGGAAGTGATTTGAAAAATTGGTCCTTCCTTATTCCAAACTCCCACATTTTCAACTTCGTTTTGCTAAGCAAGTGGACCTTTCTTGGTTTCTGCCCTTGGGAAAGTCTTAATGCTTCCTTTTAGTGTGGGTGCTGGAGAAGAGGAGTGAGATCTAGCTCTAGATCAGAGAGGACAAAGAACAACCAGAAATGCCTCACCCTTACAGGAAACAGACTCCCAGTCTTGTCTCATGTGTAGGAATCCTTCCTGGTAGCACTGCTCTGAGACATCAAGATTTATAGCCCTCTCCCGTGGGAATAGCCGTGTTCCTCTCTTGCTCTCAAAGCCGGTGTCTGAGGAGTTAAACTCTTCTCCACGGGAGTTCTTTTCTTTGTTCTAGTTTTGCCCTTGCTTGTTTCCAGATTGATCCATAGCTCACTCCCCCCGCCCCAATACCCTGGGTTTTGCAATCACCCTCGGGCCATTTGAGGAAGAGTCATGTTTCCTCATGGAGTTGTCCCTACAGTCCATTAAGGGTTGTTTCCCCTGGCACAGCAGTTGTGATGTCCCCTAAGCCCTTGGCGGAGACCCACAGATCCAGACGGATCATTGAGGTAAGCCCAGGCAATCCAGCAACCCCACATTTGGGAGGTCTGGGTATAGGAAAACCCATAAAACTCCTCATGCAACAGCTGCTGACAGATTTCACCTACCTTCCTTCACCACGCACCCAGCCGCCCACACTTGGCCCTGATACAGAGTCCAGAAGAGCAAGCACGTGCTCCCGGAGGGCGAACTTGGCAACAGGCCTGCCTTCCCCGGGGCATGGCTGCGGATTATGCAGAACGGATAACTCACCGCTGAGGGTGGACCGCATGACGGCAACACTGTCAGGCGCGGACGGGTTTCTTCACTGAAGCTGAATTCATAACAGAAGAACAGACTGTCGGCTCCACCCGGGTCTTCCCGGGAGCGCGCTGACCGTCCTTCCTCTGTGCAAGGTAGAAGTAGGCCCACAAGCTTCCAATAGCAGGTCGCCGTTAGCGTCTTCCCCGCCTTGGTTTAGTTGGGAAGCATGGCCATGGGGATTAGGATTGAGACAAACGCGTGAGTTTTGCAGGAGCCACTCCCTCCTAAAAAACCTCAGAAAACTGCATAATGATGAGGACGTTTCAGACAAAGAGTGTGACGGAACAGAAGCCCTGAGCGTGGTTCTTTCTACCTGTCCAGCATATTCGGCAAAGTTGCAAAGAACGAAATCCTCACCGGGAGTGCTGGGGTCCTTCTCCTGTAATAATATGTGAGGTTGCGGAGCATTCTCATGTAGCCACACTGGGGCCATGTGAAAAGTAGGAATTATTGTTTGGGTACCTTCTGTTGGGTACATTCTGCAAGTGGCTCATCTGTTTGCCTCATTTCATCCTTACAGCACCATGTGAAGGAGGTATTAAAAAGACCAGTTTTAGATGAGCAAAGTGAGGCTCAGAATGCCAGAAAGTCAGTGCAAGAGTCTGGGTTCAAATCCTGCTCTTTCTTACTAAAGAGATTCTTCGACTATTTTAGTTGAATGAGCAGCTATCTTTTTTTTTTTTTAAGATTTTTAAAAAATTTATTTGACAGAGAGAGAGGCAGCGAGAGAGGGAACACAAGCAGGGGGAGTGGGAGCGGGAGAAGCAGGCGTCCCACTGAGCAAGGAGCCCGATGCAGGACTCCATCCCAGGACCCTGGGATCATGACCTGAGCCCAAGGCAAACGCTTAACAACTGAGCCACTCAGGCGCCCCTGAATAAGTAGCTATTACGTTCTAGATCTCTAGTCCTTGCTGATCTATTGTAATCCAAGTCTTTTGGGAGTCATTGTACTAAGCTTTTATACTCAGCGTGTATTGAGTGCTGGGCATACTCAGTGATTCAGAGGATGCAATACGAGTAGAAGACAGCAGAGACCCTCTCCTTGAGAAACCTGCACGCAAAAAACCAAATTTATAAGCAGTTCAGATTACGTGGTGAGCTGCAAGCTGCACGCACCTAAGTGCCAAGAGGACACTCAAGGAGGGGAGGAGACCATCCCGGCAAGTCTTTTCCTTCACTGGTCCTCAGTTTCCCCAATGATAAAATGGGGTACTAGAAGGATAATCTGTAAGGTTGCTTCTCGTGCTGGCATGCCATAGGTCCCCTCCCAAAGAGCTCATGTTTCTAAGTGTAGTGAGTGAGCACTGACATGAGAGTCAGGAGCAATTGATCCCAGGACTGGCCTGGCCTTACCTAGGCGTGCGATCTTGGATAACTGCTTTTCACTTTCTGGGTTTCAGTTTTATCGTCTGTAAGTCTTCCAAGCTGGAGAAGTTCTGTAAATTCCCTTTCCTATTTAACACTTAATGAATCCAAATATCCTATCTTAAATTATTCCTGATAAAAGTATCTATTTAAATAAGAAAATAAAAGAAACAAAATAGACCTCCTGAAGGCACCAAATTGAGTATTTGATGTTGTTCAATTAAATTGGTTTTGACTGGAATATAGCATCTTTTGCACAAACAATGACTCAGAAAATTAATTAGCCTCTGCTTTAATTAAATAATAATTCTGTTTAATGCCAATTAAAATACCACATCTGAGTCAATTCACTGCAGCAAGGTGTATTTAATTCAGGAGACATGCTCTTTTGCCATGTGGAGCTGGGTTGATGACTGAGGCTCTGGGGCTCTTGATTTCTAGATAGGCACCCAGGGCTCCAACCACAGGATGAAAATTTCCAGAGGCCATGGGTGCAGCCCGCTCTGATGAAATCTTGCATACCTTAGCTTTCTTCATCAGATTTTTTTGCAGGTCCTATTATTAGCATTAAAGACACAGAGAAAATCTAATAACAGTGCTGAACTGTCCAGATGCATTTCCAGAAGCCAAATCATTTTTGCCCAATGCAGCATCATTCCAGAAAATTCCAGTTATGGCTGGGCTAAAGAGATTTTCTGACTTCTCTGAACTTTAGTATGATGCTACCTATTAAGTTCCTGCATAGTTGAGATAGTGGAATCACTGAATAATAACAATAAAGTGTTCTCTGCTATTTCAACCAGATACAATCTTTCTCTCCTTTGAAACAACATGACTTTGGTGTATTCTAGTTAAAGGCAGTCACCATATCCCATATTAGGTTTTTTTGCATAATTATGCTATACCCCACTTTGATTGCATCATATTTTTCTTGATTCAATAGCTATGTTAATGAAGGTGACTTTGTAAAAAAGTAGTCTATAAGATTTTCCCATGCACTAATAATAATTTTGAAACCTCATAAGAATTTTTGAACTTTGGGCATATATATTGTCCCTTAGTTACAGATAAGATGATTGAAGCTCAAGGAGTTTAAGTAGCTCACCTAACTTCACAGATCTAGACCATCCCCCAACATCTCCTTCCCCACCTTTCCCCTTGAAACTGGGCTGGCTTTTGTGACTTCTCAGGCCAATAAATTTGGCAGTGATGACATTCTGGGACTTGCAAAGCTAGGGCATAAGAAGTCTTGCAATTTGGCCTCCTGGAACATTTCTCTGGGACCCCTGAGTTGCCATGAACATCAGCCCTCCAGAAGTCACCATGCTGGTAAGGCTATATGTTGTGTTTATTAATTGTCCCAACAATTCCTAGCCTGCCAGCCATCACCGCCAAGGTGCAAGACATATGAATGAAGCTGTCTAAGGAACTTGAGACCAGCCACCTGCCAGTAAAATACTATCCAATGACCTCAGTTAATGCCATGTGGAGCAGAAATATTGTTCAGCTAAGCCCCCAGAATTCCTGGCCCACAAAATATGAGATTTAATAAAGTGCTTAAAGTCACTTAGTTTGGGGATAATTTGTTAGTCAGCAATAGATAACCAGAACACCCAATTATAAAGAAATAGGAAAGAAGGGAATTAGAATACTAGGTAATGTGCTGTTTGTTTCTTCAGAGAAATTAGAAGCTAAAATTTATGTCATGGTACCATAACTATTCCTTTTTCCAAAAATTCCAGAAGTCTACTGCCACTGCCCAAATCCACTTTCCCCTCTCTCTTTATAAATTCAGTAACCCTGCTGAGAGTACCATGTGCTAAATGCTATGCTAGCTAATGACAATGAGCTAAAAGCCTCATACAGGACAAAAATGTATACATTAAGAAATACAATAGAGATCATTGTCACAGTGGTTGAATACATAGACTATGGAGCCAGACTACGCAGATGGAAAGTATGGCTATCGCACTTTCCAGCCAATGACCTTGGGCAAATGTAAGACTCTTACAGCCCTGATTTCCTCACCTCTGAAATAGGAATACTATCAGGAACTGTCTTAAAGATTTACTTAGTGGATTCAATGAGATAAGGCATATAACACTTATTAACTGTAAATGATTGTTCAGGGAAATAATTTCAATATAGCTTATGTGTAGTTGGGGTATGTGGAAGGAGCAGTGGGACCAACAAGGAGGCCCACTCCTCTGAGGGCACATGGCTACACAACACTGTCAGGGACAGTGGAGCAAGCTGAGGTTTGACATAGAGAAAAAGTAAATTCTGAAATAGATATCTTACCTTATAGGACAAACTGCTGGTCCTTCTAGAGTGGAAGGGGTCCGATATGGTCAACCTGCCATCAGTGGCCAGTTGGTTTCCTGGAGAAATAGTGCCATATGAAGGGATTGGTGTTAGCCTCTCTTGCTGACATGTTGGATTTTCAGAGGAAGTAGTAGCGAGGTCAGCCTTGGTGAGTGTCAGCAGGGGTTTATTCCATTGAGCCTCTGTGGAGACTTCATTTCTGCCACCAGGGCCACTCTGTCCATGTGCGCTCTGTGCCAGTTCTGGAGTGGTCACTGACAAAGACTGACTAACTGCATTGGCCAAGTTACTCTGTCTACTTGGTTGTTCAGTGCTTCTTTAGTGCTGCCTAGTGGGCGTTAATGTGTCATGCAAAAATATTTAAACTTTGTGTCCACCCCCTTATAGGCATTCCCATACCCCAGATCCGTACCCCAGAACTCTCTTTTCCAGTATTCTTGATACGACAGCTAGGTCATTGGCCCAGGGATCATTAGGTCATACTTCCATCTAAACCGTATAACCAGGTTCATTGCTCAGCAACATGCATTGGGAACATTTTTCTTCTCAATTTTCTTTCAGGGGCAGCCTGAACGTGGTTGTAATATAGCACCATCTATAGCATCAAACCAAGATAACTCATCTGTAATCCAAGCTTGGGTTTTTTTATCCCATTCAGGATCCCCTATATATCCATACATGCAAGTGAGAGAGGGGTCACTGGTACAATTGTGCTGCCTGACATGGAAGTTTGGACGACATATTTATGCAGTTTATCGTGTCCCTGGTCCTACTCAGGTTCAATTCCAGAAATACCATATTCAATTTATAATGACTACTCCTGAGAACCCAGCTGATAATGGACGGTCCAGATTCATGGTAACTTGGTAACGCAGTCAAACATCCCTTCTCTACCAGGAACTAGTAACATACAAAGAGCTACTTTTTCAATGGGTATATAATTCTCTGCTGCTGATAGTGTAGTCTTGCTTCAGAATCCAAAGGGCCTGTGCTGCAGTTCTCTAACTGGAATTTGCTCTCTAACTGGAATTTGCTCTAAGCTCCATACTGTATCTTTTTCTACCACTAGCACTTCAAACACCAGAGAATCTACCGAGTCATTTGGCCCAAGTGGCAGGGCTGACTGTACCGTGGACCAGATCTGCTGCAGAACCCTTTCCTGTTCCGGGCCCCCCCACTAAAGGCTGGCAAATTTCATGTTACCTAATATATGGGCCCGAGTTGTATTTCCAAATGTATTATGTTTTGTCTCTGGAACCCAAAGGGACCTACCATGTGCTATGCTTCCTCCTTTGTCATATGTCACATAAGATGCAGGAGTTTTTTCTTACTTTGAAGGAGGTACCCTGCATGATTCTTACCTACCCCAAATGAAAGGGAGGGGGAAGGAAGGAAGAAAGGTTAGGTGGGTCTGGGGATTTACTGTATAACATAGTGACTATGGTTGATAACTTTATATTGTATAACTAAGATTTGCTGAGAGTAGAACTTGAATGTCCTCACCAAATATATACAGAGATGGATGTGTTGATTAACTAAGTGGGAGAAATCCTTTTATAAGGTATATGTTCTATCAAATCATCACAATGTACACTTTAAATATCTTATAATTTTGTCAATTATACTT
Organism: Ailuropoda melanoleuca; assembly: GCF_002007445.2. NCBI lineage: Eukaryota > Metazoa > Chordata > Mammalia > Carnivora > Ursidae > Ailuropoda > Ailuropoda melanoleuca. The sequence goes on from NC_048218.1 coordinate 75,182,123, forward strand.
CAAATTGGCAGAAAAAACAAAGAAAGGTAGAAGTATGACTTATAAGGAAAGTTCAACAAGGCTGTCAAAAATCTTTGAGCAAAAGTTGCCCATTAAGGAGCCCTCATCATCTGGGACCAGGCCTTGCCCCAGTGTCCCCATGGAGTTCAGTCCTAGGCCAGGAGCAGCTGTGGGAAGTGCAGTTTCAGTGAAAATGCGGTGAACGAAGTCAGAATGCAACAACTGAGGCATAGGTCATCTATGCTCTCTGCAGTCAGAAATTAGAAATAAAACTGCTTCATTGTTACACGATTCAAATGGAGTTGAAATCAAAAGCAGATGCCAAGTCACATTAGGATACCATGAGGGCAACTAACTCTTCTAATAGAAATAGTTCCTATATGTGAAAAAGAGTCCCCCAAATTCCCTAGGCTTCTTCCAACCAACCCCTATACCCTTCTCAACTCCAACACCCTTTTTTTCTTTTTTTCTTACCTTTTTTAAAAAATTTCTTTTATTGTATTATGTTAGTCACCATACAGTACATTCCTGGTTTTTGATGTAAAGTTTGATGATTCATTAGCTGCGTATAACACCCAGTGCACCATGCAATATGTGCCCTCCTTACTACCCATCACCAGCCTATCCCATTCCCCCACACCCTCCACTTTGAAGCCCTCAGTTTGTTTCCCAGAGTCCAGTCTCTCATGCTTCATTCCCCCTTCTGATTACGCCCCCTTTCTTTATCCCTTTCTTCCCCTACCGATCTTCCTAGTTCTTATGTTTCATAGATGAGAGAAATCATATGATAATTGTCTTTCTCTGCTTGACTTATTTCACTTAGCATTATCTCCTCCAGTGCCATCCATGTTGCAGCAAATGCTGAGAACTCGTTCTTTCTGATAGCTGAGTAATATTCCGTTGTATATATGGACCACAACTTCTTAATCCAGTCATCTGTTGAAGGGCATCTCGGTTCCTTCCACGATTTAGCTATTGTGGACAATGAGGCTATGAACATTGGGGAGCATATGGCCCTTCTGTTCACTACGTCTGTATCTTTGGGGTAAGTACCCAGTAGTGCAATGGCTGGGTCATAGGGTAGCTCAATTTTTAATTTTTTAAGGGACCTCCACACTGTTTTCCAGAGTGGCTGTACCAACTTGCATTCCCACCAACAATGTAGGAGAAATCCCCTTTCTCTACATCCTCTCCACCAATTGTTGTTTCTTGCCTTGTCAATTTTTGCCATTCTAACTGGCATAAGGTAGTATTTTAGCGTGGTTTTGATTTTAATTTCCCTGATGNTACATCCTCTCCACCAATTGTTGTTTCTTGCCTTGTCAATTTTTGCCATTCTAACTGGCATAAGGTAGTATTTTAGCGTGGTTTTGATTTTAATTTCCCTGGTGGCTAATGATTTAGAACATTTTTTCACGTGTCTGTTAGCCATTTGTATGTCATCATTGGAAAAGTGTCTGTTCATATCTTCTACCCATTTTATGATTTGTTTATTTGTTTCTCGTGTATTGAGTTTGAGAAGTTCTTTGTAGATCTTGGATACCAGTCCTTTATCTGTGGTGTCCTTTGCAAATATATTCTCCCATTCCGTGGGCTGTCTCTTAGTTTTTTTGACTGTTTCCTTGGCTGTGCAGAAGCNCATTTATCTGTAGCATCATTTGCAAATATATTCTCCCATTCCGTGGGCTGCCTCTTAGTTTTTTTGACTGTTTCCTTGGCTGTGCAGAAGCTTTTTAT
>NC_048218.1:75184086-75184250 GCF_002007445.2 Ailuropoda melanoleuca
AATCTTTTGCATGTAGCTGTCCAATTTCCCCAGCACCATTTGTTGAAGAGATTGTCTTTTTTCCACCGGATGTTTTTTCCTGCTTTATCAAGGTCAGTTGCCCAAAGAGCCGAGGGTCCATTTCTGGGTTCTCTATTCTGTTCCATTGGTCTATGTGTCTGTTT